>NC_092808.1:95794383-96094383 GCF_040954645.1 Diabrotica undecimpunctata | reverse complement strand
AAAAATGAGGGCCACTGTGAGACTATGATAGCTTTATCGTCATTTTCGAGAACTCTTTCGGTTAAAAGTTTTATAACTGCTTGTATTTTACTACTGCTCCTTGTTTTCGAAAAGACTGGATCTGAAGGAGATAGTACATTATTTACGACCTGTTTTAGCGTAGTGGCTTCTTCGCTAAGACCTTCAGCTACTTCTGACATACCAGGCTGTTCTGTATCGTCTATGGCTAATCTAAAAATTACCACTAATGTAATAATTACTAAGTTATCGAAGTAATATTATATTAATCAACACTGCAAATAATTTTTTAACCTTCTTACAACCCTCCTCTATAAGCAAAACAAAAAAATAACAAATTTAAAGAATAATCAATTTTATCTTTTCGGCTTCTGCTTAGTACCTACTTCCTGATATTTAAAAAAAACTAAAATATTATTCATATGATATCCATTTATGTATCACCTAGCACTTCATCAGTGCTACCAACTGCTTAAAAGCGCCAAATTTAAAAAAAGTTTTATATAAAGTGGAATGAGGTACTTTGAGATCATTTATCAACGAAATATTCGTAGCGACCTCTCGAAAACCCCCCAGTAATAACTGTCGACTGATTTATAATGAAAATAACATGAAACTCTAGATGTGGTCACCCTGGGCACCAGATACCTTGGAGACCATCGCCGTTGTAATTTTCATGTTCAACAAAAATAAAAATAACATAAAACTCCAGGAGACGAGGTCCACCTCCACCAGGTAACTCAAGAACCATCGCCGTCATAATATTCGTATTCAGCGACCTCGAAAACCACTCATTAATGACTTTAATTAATGAAAAAGTGTTGCCAAAGTGATGCTCCAGAAAGCTGGTGAACTCGAGGGTATTATAGCCTTGGTATGATATGGGTACACTGACTTTACGTGAAACTATTTCATCCAAATTTTTGGAACCAGAAAGGATAAAGAAACACAGGTCGCTTAAATCGAACTAAGAAATAAGTGCCTCTTCCTGAGTTTAAAACTAAAAATATGGAGAGATTGAGCGGAAGGACTAACTCACTCTTACTCTCTCAACTTACTATTTTTATGAGAACATTCGACTCAGCCTTGACAAATGAGCCCCGAATATACCAACTGAAAGGTATAATATATCGATTGTTAACGGAGATCTTATATACAGCATATCTAGTAAAGTTCCCGAGACTTTATGAGTATGTTAATGGAATATGTACAATAAACTAATTTGTAGCTATGATAAAGAATAGAATATTAAAAATAATTAATGTGAAACAAAAATACAAAGAAAAATATTGTACACTTATAGAAAGAAAGTAGAATACCAGAAGGAAAATATTTAAGTAAAGGTACCTATAGGCTAACAAACATAGATAATAGGGAAAACATTTGAAATATACAATAGATGGAAAACATATATACATATATGTATAAATGAATGGACATAAAATAGAAAAAAAGAATGGAATAACCACATAAGCAGAATGAAGGAGACCCGTGTCGTCAAAATAGCAAGAGATGTCACCAATCGGCAGAAGAAGCATCGGATGACCGCGCAAATGATGGAGTGACAACCTTCCATACAAGTATTAATCCGCCAATGAACAAGCAGAATTGTTTATAAAGAGGAAGAAGAAGAATATATGTATAAAATATTTATTCTCGGATTACAGAGCACACAGTATCAGAAAATAAATAAAAATATTTATTTACTAAATTAAGTGCTATAAATGAATCATTTTTCTCGATTATCTCTGAAAATAAAATGGTTTGCCTTACGATAGTGTTGCAGTCATAGTGCGATAACGAATTTAAAAAATGATTATTGTTAATAAGATTCTACGGTGTGATTTTTTTGTCCTGAATGTATTTTATAGTTCAATATTCATTTACACTTAAATTCAATTAATTTTATAACATGTAACATTTAGAATAACCACTATTATTCTAAATAATTAAAAGGTTTATCATTATTAATTTTATTTCTTAATACCCTCATTACTGACAAAACAAAAAATAACTGTAGACACAACAAAAAGTTTTCTTGGCAACAATAGGGGCATATATTAGTTCGCTCCGGCGTTGAAGTTGACAAACTGGCACTGAAACTCTTAATGCAGAAGATGAAAATTTGATTACAAAAAATATTTATAATGGCAGAAAATAAGTTATTCCCAAAATTCCGAAGTGCGTGCAATAAGTACATGACTCATTGAATTCCGTGAAAGTGACAACCAATAAAAAAACAATTTTTATTAAAAAATGATCCGGTACAAAAATTTGTTGCTTTTTTGTGTATCCAAATTAACATTTTTAAGTGAATTAGAAGCAAGTTATGTTGATGGAACTTTTAAATACCTCACAAAAGTATTAACTCAACATACAGTTCACGGACCCACAAATGGACACTACGTGCCTTTGATATTCTTTTTGCTTTCAGATAAGTTAGCTAATTCATATTGACTACCTTAAATTGTTTAAAGAGAGGGTGTCAAAAAGTAAATATAATCTAAATCTAATTCCACTGTCCAATATATAAATACGGAACAACCAATATTTTGTATAATTTTTCAAAAATCACAGTAAAGTATTTTCCACCTAAGAAGACCGCTTTGCAATTAAATGCTTGTAACTTTATTACTGGCGGACCAGATAAGTCGCGATATATTTTACACTACCTTTATGAATAACATTTTACTGCTCTGTTGTTTTAATCAGCACTGCTCAACAAGTTATCGTTTATTGGTTTTAATATTTTATTGCAATAGTATGAGTACGGAATATTTATTTAAACAGTTACACATGTTTATTATATTATATAATATACATTATATATTACACATGTTTATTACATTATATATTATAATAATATTTTTTTATTTCTTCTGATGTATCGTATAAGGTAGGTTTACCCAATAATCAAAGTTATGCCTTTACAAGAGCATATTATTTGAAAAATAAGGAGTACCATGTGTCATAATAATTGTAATCTCCTTTATACACACTTTATTTGTTTAGTAATGTAAGTCCACACAAGGATTGAAAAATGATTCATGCTATTTAAAAATATCTCTCGGTTAACGACACCGTTATCGACAAAGTAGATCAAATTCAAACTTGTCATCATATTACACTTCTGTTTATCGTTAAAAATTAATTGATGGTCGTGGGTTGTGTTGGTGTTATTTAATAATTTAGCAAAACACATAATCAGCAAAAATCTTATTTGCGAACGGTTTTTGCAATCGCAATCAATGCAGTGTTTATGCTTGTTTAGCATTGGCTGTTAGATAATTTGTGTTCGATTGTTTAGTGTGTTGTACAACCCTTGTCCTTTTTAGGGTGTAGCAGTTGTATATAAGTACCTATTTTTTTATAGTAGTGTAGTGAAGCGGTACTTTAAAGTAAAATGAGTAATTTGGAAGAAAATAAAATACAGTCGAAACGTAGAGTGTTATCTCCAGAAGAACGGCGTTTAGTTCTGAAAGTCTAAAGTTATTTCAATTGGGAAAAAAATAATATGGGTCCATTGACATCTGTTACGGCAGTTCAGAAACGCACATACAATGCTTGCGGTATTTCAGAGAGGACATTCCGAAGAATTAATAACATGAGTGAGGATGAAATAAATAATGTAAGCAAGAAAAATCGTCGACATCCAAAAACTTTAGATTTGCACCAGTCAATTAAACTTGTAATTAAAAATATTATATATAATGTGTATAAAGCCAAAGAGCATGTAACAATTAGTGCTGTGTTATAAAAAATAAAAGACAAGGAACTGTGTGATATTAGTTTAACAAGTTTGTGGAGAGTACTGAAACATTTAGGTTTTCGATATAAAAAGACAAATAATGGACAAGTATTGTGTGAACTCTCTAATGTTGTTTCAAAACGGTGGCATTTTTTAAGAAAATATATCAACAATAAAACTTCTGATAGTCCGAGGCAAGTTGTATTTTTAGATGAAACTTAAATTTTCGCTAAAGGAAATATGTCAAAATCATCCTGGCAAGATGGCACCATGAAATATTATTGTTCTAGTCGTTCCGGTAATGGTAAACGCTACAATATATTTCATGCTAGAAATGAAGAGGGTTTAATTCCTGACGCTAGTTTAATTTTTTCGTCCACAAAGAATACAGGTGATTGATTACCATGGAAATATGGATGCAAATATTTTTGAAGAATGGTTTGAAGAAAATTTGTTAAAAAAATTGGAGCGACCATCCATAATAGTGTTGTATAATGCATCATACCACTCAAGAATAGAAGAGAGATTTCCTTCAAGCAACTGGACAAAAAAAGAAATAAAGTTGTGGTTGACAGAAAAGAAAATTTATCAGTGATATATTTTAAAAAGTCGATTTACTTCAAAGGTGTGGAGAGCACAAAATTCAAAAGAAATTTGTTACTGACCAAATGGCTCTTAAATATGGCCATGAAGTTCTTTGACTTCCGCCCTACCATTGCCACTATAATGCAATTGAATTAGTTTGGGGTATAGCCAAAAATTTTTTGATAAACATGCATCCAAAACAACAGATGACGCTAGCGTTCTTAGTTTATGGAAAGAATCGCTAGAACAAATAAAGGCAGAACAATGGCAAAATTGTATTAGACATATGGAAGACATAATCGTTAAGTCTTTTCAAACCTAGCGAGTTATAGATGAGGTCCGGCCTGTAATTATTCGGATAGACAATTCAGATAGTGGCGACTATGATAGTGAAATATCAGACAATGAATAGGACAAATCGTTTGCTAAAAAGAAGTAACAAAAAAGTGTTTTAGTGATTCAATTCGGACTTTGTGGTGTGTTTTAGTTAGACGATAAAGTACCTTCGGTCTAATTACTGGACTGCATACTCTCAATAGCTTTGGTATTAATTACTGGACTACACGTGTTTAAACTTTTTGTTTTACTGAAAACTAGGAAGTGATTTAGTGCCAATTTGTTTCAAGGTTATATTTAATACAGTGTCTGCAGAAAGTAAAGTCTTAGATATATTTTATTCAAATTTGGACATACCAACAACTTGGAAAGTATTTTCCAATTTCGCGTAATTTTCACTCTACGCAAAGTTGAGACTTGTAGAGACCTTGATGAACATTGTCGACAAATCATTTAGAGTATTCGAAATATTCCGTCCCACTTCTTTTAACACGCCTGATATATTATTATTAGTACATCGTATTAATAACAACGTTAAAACTATGTGGTTTACAAAAGAAACATAGTCTTCAGGATATCTCAACTATAAATCTCATCATCCCTTCTCCCATAAGAAGGCTGTAATTAAAAGTCTTGCTGATAGATCTATAAAACTAACAGATCCAGAATACAGACCAACTGCAATAAAAAAAAAGCAAAAAATGCCCTCTTAAATAATGCATATCCTGAACATCTACTCGAAACTATTTTCAAATCAAGACTAAATAAATTTTACAACAATACAAATAACAATGAACCCAACAGTATCAAGACTACATATACAACTCTTCCATATATAAAAGGTTTATTCGAACAAACAAACGAATCTTTTAGCCAAGCATAACGTAACAGTGGCTCACAAAGGCAACAACCTTTTAAATAATTATTTCACCAAATTAAAAACACAAACTCCAAAACTCAGAAAATCACATGTTGTTTACGAAATACTATGTATTAACTGTGAAGGTGTCTATATTGGGCAAACCAGTCAAATGCTTCAATCCAGAATTCGTTCCCACAAATTTGACAAGAACAACATTACTGCGCTCAAAAAACATGAAAAGGAGAAGAAGCATAAATTTGACTTCGAAATTATCAAAATTTAAAAACCAAGCAAAACAAAAAGAAGAGGGAGATATACGAATCAATAGAAATAAAAAGAAATACCAACGCAATCAATAACAAAAAAGATACACAGAACATAAATAAAATATATTTTAATCCAACTTAAATAATAATAAATATACCAAATATAACACCATAAAAAACTCTAAAAGTTTACTTGTTATAACATATCTTAACTTTACCTTGTTAAAAAACACCAACGATACGCCCGTATAAAAATAATTATATATTAATGACAGTAAACCATAAGATATCAGATAACAATTTTTACTTCTGTCAATTCATTAATGTCAGTGTCCCGTTTTACATTTTGATAAGTTTTTTAAATATATTTTACAATAACTTTTTTTTACCGAAACGTTGATTTCAATGGCACAATAAAATCTAACGGCAAATTTAATATTACTTATTGAACCTAAACCCAAGAAATACTAATTATATATATATATATATATATATATATATATATATATATATATATATATATATATATATATATATTATATATATATATATATATATTATATATATATATATATATATATATATATATATATATATATTATATATATATATATATATTATATATATATCTATATATTATATATATATATATATATATTATATATATATATATATATATATATATATATATATATATTATATATATATATATATTATATATATATATATATATATTATATATATATATATATATATATATATATATATATATATATATATTATATATATATATATATATATATATATATATATATATTATATATATATATATATATATATATATATATATAGATATATATGTATCTTAAAATCTTAATTTAAAAATAGCTTACTTGCTAAGTTGGTCCAATAGGTCAAGAGCTCCTTCTCTATCATGTGCATTCTCGTCATCACCTCCTAACTCTAGACCTTCTTCAAGCATTCCAGTTATAAGAGAGGGATGATTGCAAATTTGTCTCAACCGGAGCAATAATACAAGAATCTCGTGTTGTTTTATATCTTTAAGTTTATTGAGCCTTAACAATTTCTGCCTCATTAAAAAGTATTCTTTATTTGGTCCGTTTGGATCTTCTAAATTGCCTAATTGACAATCCCTCGCATCTTGATTCCTTTCTGCCCTTTGATGTAGAAATTGTGCAAATAAGGTACGAGAAAATATAAGGATTTTGCTATAAACATCTCTCTCACTTTTGGTTAAATCAACCGATATAAGTTCCCATTTCCTTTCGGGCATAGTATTTAAAAGTCCATTTTCAATTAATTCGGGCTTAGTTCTTCTTAACATCAGAGAAGAGATAACCTAAAAGTTAAACAAAATTAGTAGATATTTATAATAATAGTATATAATCGAGGAAATGATGCAATGAACCTTCGAAAATAGGCGTAGTAAGATGGATTGAGATGCAGTTTGGTGCATTCGATTTGTGAGTGCGTCAGGAAATTTTGTGAGCTAATGCGATCATAAAGAAATGAATAATTGCATTTGTGCATAAGAAAAATGCATTTCCAAAGTGCATACAAAATGAAAAATTTGCAACTAAGAAAAAAGGTCGCTAAACACGAATATGATAACGACGATGATCCTCGCCTACCTGAAGCCCAGTGTGGATCTCGTCTCCTGCGTTTTATGTTATTTTTATTCGAAATCAGCCAAAAATCATTACTTGAGTGATTTTGGGGTTAGAGATTGAGGGTACGACGGAAATGATTTCCAAGCTATCGGGTTCCCAGCATGGACCTCGTCTCCTGAAGTTTTCCCTTAGTTTGTTATTTAAAATTTTGTATTAACAAAAACTTCAGGAGACAACAAGATCATTTTGTGCATCAAATACCTTGGAGATCATCGCCGTCGTAATATTCGCATTCAACAACCCCAAAAACCCTCGACTTTTGACTGATAAAACTTCACGCGACGAACTCCACCCTCCACAATGTAACTCGAGAACCATCGGCGTCACAATATGCGTATTCAGCAATCTCGAAAAAGTCCCGAGTAATGACTTTTTATAAAACCCGTGGATAAAGAGATGCCACGTTTTTTCTTTAAAGCTATGCTATCAGTTCCACAATAGTCGTACTGCAATCAATTAGCTTATTGTACATTTTCCATTATACAACCCCTCGGCACTTCAGCACACCTGTTACATATAAGCTTTCTGCCAATACTATATTAAACTTTTATTTGGACGTGGTATAATCAAGGCGACATCTAACCCTCTGATAACAACAGCAATTTCTGGGAAAGTTACCCTACTGTGCTGAAAGTTCCTATAGGACCCTGACTGAGATCATTGAGATCTATCTGAGATAGATACAGAGTCCGCGACCGTGCTTGCCTCTCTGCTCGTTCCCTCTACACGTTCAATTATGGATTCAGAAAAGTCACTAATTTCTGAGTCCTCTTCTGAGACATCTCTATTTGTGTCGTGTATATTTTATTCCCACGACATGGAACGGAATTTCAAGGCTATAAACCCCCAGAGTCCAGGACATCGCTTAGGTAAGACTTTTCTCCTTGTATCATGAATCTTGGTATGATGGTGTTATAGCCCGAGATTGAGTGAGTTATACTACATGAGATTTGCTGATTGAACATAGTGTAGATTTGCATGTGTATTTTGTATGTCGGAGTATGTCATGTTCAATCAACAAATCTACAGTTAATGATACAGCTGCAGCTGTCATGACAGTATACAAAAATTCAAAACTTAAAATTACCAAAGATTAGTAGACATTAAAAAGACCGTTCAAATGACGTATTGAAGACTCATCTCATAACCATAACATCAAAAATAAATGTGGCAAATCGGAGTAAATATACTATGATACTGTCGCTCTTCGTGAATAGTGTGTATGGATAGGAATTACTTTGTTACAAAAGGACAAAAACATCGTTTTGCACAACGTATGCGTGAATACTGTGAAATAAAAAAACACTAAAACGAACTGATTCACGTTGCATCGCCTTCCTTTCAGGAAGAATTCGCCAATAATAGCAACATCATAATAGCATTATCTTATTACATAGAATTATATAAAAATATAAATTCTTACCGTGTGTAACCGTTCTGTTCCTCCTGTACTCCTATCTCCAACCCATCTCTTCCAAACTGGTAAATCATCGAAAGGTGTACACCTTAAAAACTTTAACAAAGCATACATATCTAATTCTTTGTTGTGAACGGGTGTTCCAGTCAATGCCCATCTGGATTTTGCAGACAATCTACAAACTGCATCAGACGTCTGAGATTTGTGATTTCTGATTTGGTGAGCTTCATCTATAATAATACGTCTCCATTTTACTTTGAAAACGGCACCGTTTTTTTCACATTCGTTATTAACTATGCTGTAAGTTGTAACAACCATATCGTATTTTGCTAATCTTTTTGCTTTCTTTTCACGCTTGGGACCGTGGTAAAGTTCACAAGATGCTAGTCCTCTTTTTGTTCTTATTTCTAACTCCCTGGACCATTGACTTAAAAGACTAGCAGGACATACAACTAAGGTACCTCCATTATATTTTTTAACTTCTTCCCCTTCTTCTTCATTTTCATCATTGTCGTCATGTTTTTCAATCTCGTTGCATTTTAACATTAGAGAAATCATTGTAAGAGTCTTTCCCAGTCCCATATCATCAGCTAATATACCTCCCGATGGCCTCTGTTTTTCACGCCACATAAGCCAAGAAAGTGCACGACGTTGATGGGGCATAAGTTCTATAGTCAATCCTTTAGGGGGATCTGCATGATCACTTTCCTTGGGACATGTTTTTAAAGATCCATGCAGTTGTTGCAGTCTATCGATTGTCAATGCTTTCTGAGCATTATATGTTGACATAGCTTTTTTACCAAAGGTGTTTGGTTGAACCTTTCCGGTACCTGTTTCGATATCATTCCATGAAAGAGTTTTGGGTGGCACATTGGAATTTGTTATTTGCACTTCATCTTCTTGATCTTGTTGAGGAACCTTCATTTTAGAGAGCGTGTCGTCCTCTTCTTTTAGTTTTCTTTTTAAAGTCTGATATCTATCCATTAAAGACCGACCCTTGTCCGGTAAATGTTCCATATTAAGATTCTCCAAAAGTTGCTCAGCTTGTTCAAGATCCTGTCGTAGTTTCCTTACCATTTGTCTTTGTTCTTGATATTGTAGAGGAGAAACCTACAATAAAAAAAACTAAGGTGATTCATTGTGTCAGCAGCTGAATATTAAAAGCCAAAGTGTACTCTCATCAACGATATAGTTATATTTCGATAGATTTCCCTAAAATCTTCAGACGAAAGTTGTATGAGGTTGCAGCAAAAAGTTGTGAAAAAAAGTCTCGAGGTGTTCATTGCAGTGAAGTGGAAAAATGGACAAAAATCCTGTATAGATCTTTTTTCAAAATTATACACCATCCAGACAATTAAGTGTATGTATCGAATGTGGCATTTCAAAATTATCTATTTAATTAAAAAACAGTTATGGACAAACAGTTATTAAAATACGCACATTGGGACGAACACATTGAGCCACATGGTCAATCTCATTGAAGGAAGGAATATGGACACGAGAAAATGCCAAAAGAGTGAAGTAAGAGTATCATCCGACCAATCAATAAAAAGGGCGATAAGTTCCTCTGTCAAAACTATAGGAAAATCTTCTTTATTTCAGTATGTTCACCTATAGCGTCTTCAATGGGCAGTCCATGTATTTATAATTGAAGAAAACAGGCTTCCAAAAAAACCGTTGAATGTAGGGAAAGATAGATTGGAAGACTGAGAAAGCGATGGGAGGATGATGTGGACAAGAACGCTAGAAATCTCCTTGACAGTCGATTGTGGAAAAGTATGGCTATTGACCGTAGCGGATGGAAAGGTTTGATAAGGGAGGTCATACATGAGATTTATAAATATATATATATATATATATATATATATATATATAATATATATATATATATATATATATATATAATATATATATATATATATATATATAAAATATATATATATATATATATATATATATATATATATATATTTCTAAAGTATTCAACTAGTGAATTCAGAGGTTTAATCGGTCATTCAGGTTGGCAAATAAAAAAAGAAGTCAACTACTTCATAAGTTTATCGAAGACGTTTCGCTTTATATTTCTAAAGCTTCATCAGTTCATATATATATATATATATATATATATATATATATATATATATATATATATATATATATATATAGATTAGTTAAATAGTAAACTCTTAAATATTGGGGAAATCTGCAAGAAAGACTCTAATGTGTATCAATTGTTTCGCCGAACGTTTTCGCCAAAGAGAATTAATTTGGCTTCTTCAGGGCTGAAAGAGAATAAATTATAATTAGCTACCATATATTATCTATTAAAACATTATTGATCTTACCGTAACTTAGAATTGTAGAGTTAGAATATTAAAAAACTTTGCTAGTAACATAGTGGTGTTTTTTGTTACTATGTGCAAAAAAAAAGTTTTTTATAAGGTTCGAAATGTATGGTAGCTTTTTTATTTCAAACGCTTATCCAACACCATTAGTCAATAAGATTTTGTTTAATACTATCCATGACGAAGATATTTCACCTTCCTTCGCGACTAACAATGCTGATCCTGATGTCTTAAGTGGGAACCCAGTCTCGGATACTCCTATAAACAAATATTTTTCATTACCATATTTCAGAGATATCACTCCGGGGTTAACAAGGATTCTGAAAAGTGTTGAAAATAGCTTTGGCAATAGTAATAACAACATTAAACTTAATGTGGCTTGTAGATCAGCCCTAACAATTAATAATCTTTATTCTAAGATAAAAGATAAGACTCCCATAGATAGGCTTAGTAATATTGTCTACAACATTCCATGTCTCTCTTGCAACAATTCCTACATCGGTCAAACATCTCAATTATTGAAATCACGTATTACACTACACAAAAGTGATTCTCGACTTCACCCTGACCGTTGTGCATTAGCCAAACATGTCCATTCCACTGGTCATCTCATGGACTATACTAACACCACAATTCTCCACCGTGAGAACAATAAATCTAAAAGAGAGTTCATTGAAATGTCTTATATTTTCCTTAACGATTTCTCCATTAATGTTAAGAGTGACATCAAGAATCTAAGCGATATATACCACCTGTTACTTAAATCAGATACCAAGAACAATACTATATCACAGATAACTAACTTGACTGATATATCCATTAACAACTAACATACCTTTATAATTAATTTTCATTAACAAAAAATATATAACATTCCCTTGCTTTTCTTAGATACATCTCAATAAGATTCAATAGTACATGAACAATATAATATAATTAAATAAAGAAAATCAAAATAATATTTCCCTTTACTGGGATTTAAATTCATTCGTTTCTTACCAATGAACCTTAACGACATAAAGATTCATACGAACTAATGAAGTTGTCAGCGCTTGCGTTCTGGCTCAAACAGAACCTCACTTTTAACTGTCTGAAAATCAAAAATTTAGTTATTGCCGACAATTCAAAGAATTACCTCCTTTTAAATGTAGTTACATTGGGTTTTTCGATTAACCTTGGGTAAGCCTTTACGTGTCAAGTTCAAAGCTACCATACATTTCAAACCTTATAAAAAACTTTTTTTTTGCACATAGTAACAAAAAACACCACTATGTTACTAGCAAAGTTTTTTAATATTCTAACTCTACAATTCTAAGTTACGGTAAGATCAATAATGTTTTAATAGATAATATATGGTAGCTAATTATAATTTATTCTCTTTCAGCCCTGAAGAAGCCAAATTAATTCTCTTTGGCGAAAACGTTCGGCGAAACAATTGATACACATTAGAGTCTTTCTTGCAGATTTCCCCAATATTTAAATATATATATATATATATATATATATATATATATATATATATATATATATATATATATAAACTAAGGTACACTCGAAGAGTGGTGGGTTTATCGGTCAAAGTGGAGAAATAAAAGACAAAGACGATGGCTACTTCATCTATTTATTGAAGACGTTTCGCTTTCTGCTCAGAAAGCATCATCAGTTCATCTAAAAAGAACAATATGAAACCAAACATCCATAGAGAAGTTATAACAAAGTGTGTTACCTTACAAAGACATGTAGCAGTCAGTGATGTAAAAAATATGAAAAAGCTTACAAAGCTGGACATTCAGAGTTAACGTTGTATATAACAATTAATTGAAACTAGGTAAAGTTTGCAATTTGACAAAATTAGCACAGCAAAAGAACATGTGATAAAAATACATGTATATATAAAAAAAAAATTTTATAAAAACTTGGTAAAAAACATTAAGGTTTATTTTAAAGTGTAAAGAACTAGAAAGATCATTAGATTGCACTTCCAACAAATTTATTTAAATTTGTCTTTGTCTTTTATTTCTCCACTTTGACCGATAAACCCACCACTCTTCGAGTGTACCTTAGTTTATATTGGATTGACGGTCGTACTCCTTTTCTCGATATATATATATATATATATATATATATATATATATATATATATATATATATATATATATATATACAAGAAATACTGGATATTATTGACTGTCGATATAAACAAACAACACAGTTTATTAGGGCTGCAGTCAGTAGGTTTGGCCGGGATGTTATAGAAACACTCTTTTGACTTTTGGTCGAGCTTTCGGAATTCTTTTATTCCTTCTTCAAGACACTGTAATTAGAAGAAAGTGTAAATATTTACAACATATCTCAAATTGTCATTACAACTTACTAGTCGTTGAGATTATTTTTCTAAAGCTACGACACTCGACATTAAAAACACATATAAAATATAACACTTAAAATAATGGACAATATACATTTTAATTTTGACCAAAAGTCAAAAGAGAGTTTCTATAACATCCCGGCCAAGCCTACTGACTGCAGCCCTAATAAACTGTGTTGTTTGTATATATATATATATATATATATATATATATATATATATATATATATATATATATACATGAGATTGTAGGTAAAAGTTTATGATCGGTATTGTAGAATTTAACAGGATATCTAACACAGATATAAAATCATATTTTCAGCGACTAGACAAAGACAACAATCATATTTCCCCTTGGTCTCCCCTCCACATTTCTAATAGACGCCCATTAGAGAGACGATTATTTCCGATTCAGTTTACACCTAAGAAATAGCGGCAAATGACACAAATACTGGTACAAAATTTCTTAAATCCATGAGAAATACAGATTGGTATTATTATTTGACGAAATAGTAACCTAATTTCCAATAAAACAAGATAATTTTGGTAACATCGCCATCCATCCATCCTCTTCAACAGGATGGATGGATAGGAGACAGGCTATGTATTTTAGAGGTGGGTCATGTACGTTTTTATCGTTCACGAAACTGAACCGTTTTTAATAAACAGGTAACTAGTTAATTGTTTAACAGTAGTTTCAAATAAGCGAGTACATAAACCAACATATTGGCTATTATCGTTTATGTGTATATGTATTGAAGTGAAAGCAACTAAAGAAGGATATATTTAATATAACTTGAAAAATAAATTAAACAATACAAATAGTAAATAGTACTTACATTTACATTACACATTATTATTAAATCGTAAATCGTCTCGATTGACATTTACAAACATAAGTTTTTCCACTTTACTTGTTGTTAACCGTGTTCTTCTTTTATTTAAAATTAAACCAGATTCTGAACATGTCTTCACAAGAAACAGATGTTGCTACAATATTTCATTTTTATTGTTATTGTATGAATATAGTGGTTAAGTTAGGATATACATGGCGATGGTTTTTCCACCACTGTAATGGACAGTTCCAATCTCCGTTCGAATTTTTTCTGGGTAATATATCACCAGACAAATACATGTCGACTTCTTTTGTAGCTCTCGATACAGGTGTACATTTAGATGAGTCATGTCCAATTAATTCATCAAAAATACACCATGGACTTAAGTCATCTTTATCGCTTTCTTTTTCTTGTACTGGTTGATTTTCAATAGTACTATCTTCTTTTTAATTATAGAAGAATTAAAGAAAAATTTATAATTTATATTTTATTTATAATAAAATATAAATTATATAATTTATAATTTATATAAAATATTTATATAAATAAATTTATTATTTATTTATATATATTATATAAATAAAATATAAATTTAGTTATATATATTTATATTTTATTTATAATAAAAAAAAATTTCTGTAGACAGACGGATATGTCTGTCTACAGAAATACAGTTAACAATTCACGTTCATTGTTAACGAACGTGCTCAAAGATATTTTAAATTTTAACATGCATTTTATTGGATGTACATATACATCAGCAATAATGTTATTTTAATATTCAATTTTATTTATGTGTATAATCTTTTAATTTCTTTACTCCCGATGAAGCTATTAAATAAATTGGGAAATATTGAGCTTTTATATATATATATATATATATATATATATATATATATATATATATATATATATATATATATATATATATATATATGAAAGTAAAAGATTGCATTTCATTCCAATCGGAACTGCACCATTGCTCTACACGTGTTTCGAGTTATTCAACTCATCATCAGGAGCACTTGTGGAAGTTCAACTCAAATGAAATGCAGTCTAGTATTTGGTTATTATAACCAAAATAACAGCCAGGTACGCTAGCAGCGACATGTATACGAAGTAACAAGAAGTCCAGAGACCTCTCTCTGATAGTAAATTAGGTGAACCGCAATATATATATATTTAAATATATATATATATATATATATATATATATATATATATATACTATATATATATATATATATATATATATATATATATATATATATATATATATGTATATATATATATAATTTTAAACTTAACTACCGTCTACATTTAAATCACTACTCTATAATGTTTTGGACCTGTTAAGTATTTTTCTTCTAGTTTTTTGACATGCTCTATACATTTTTTCCAATTATTTACTGTAATATTATTATATTCGGTCTTAATTAAATCTACAACAGTCGAAAATGATTTAGGAGAATTATTATTTTTCCTCACATTTCTTTTTAATTGAGACCACAATTCTATTGGATTCAGTACACCATAGTAAGGAGGCAATCTTAATACTTTATGGCCATAATTCTCAGCTAGCCTGTCGATAACATAATCTTTTTTTTTTCACATTTAACTAATTTTAATAGTTCCAGAAGTTGTTTTCTTGTGTAAGAATCCATAAAATATATTTCATGTTTTGATAAAAATTCTTGAATTTCAGCTTTGTTTGAATTAGTGTTTGGAATTTTACTCTTTAGTCTACAATGATAAGGAGCATTATCCAAAATAATAACGCTATTTCTTATTAATTTAGGTAGTAATTGCTGCTCAAACCACTTTTCAAACAAAGTACTGTTCATATGTTGATGATAATCTAAGCGACAATCACTTACACTCTTAGTCTAATTTTACTCTTTAGTCTACAATGATAAGGAGCATTATCCAAAATAATAACGCTATTTCTTATTAATTTAGGTAGTAATTGCTGCTCAAACCACTTTTCAAACAAAGTACTGTTCATATGTTGATGATAATCTAAGCGACAATCACTTACACTCTTAGCAGAGAATAATAAAGCATCTTCTACCCATCCTGATTCTCCCCCACATTGGTGACGCAATTTTTACTACCATCGGTCCAACATTTTTTAACTATATCGTGGGTGTCGAACCAAGTTTCATCCAAATAATACAAGTTCTTCCCTTCAATCCTAAAAGATCTTAGACTCTCCAAATAATCGAACCTCTACTTTATTAAACGGCTCGATTCCATAATTACCTGCCGTTTATTCACTATTTTAAATATAAAACAATTAGATTTTAAAAACCTCCAAAAAGTAGTTTTATGGCACTCGGGGATTATTTCTTTGTTTCTTAATTCACTCAAAAGTTTCGTTTAATCGCATGTGTCGTATGAAAGTACTCTGTGAAAAAATTATGTTAATTGCGTTACAAAGAAAGCATGAAAAGTAAAAACACTAGTGGGGAACAACTGCTATGGTTTTCTGTGGACGACACTACAGATATTTGGGGAAGGTACGTCACTAATCTAATCATAGTCGTACTTCACGAAGAAATCTTGATGAAGGATTATTTAGTGTGCTCAAAAGAACTGGAAGCAACAAATAATACAGTTTCAAGATTCGTAAATGAAACTTCAACAAATTTTTATCTCCCAGAGGCTGTGCCCACCAATAAAATAGTGTAATGCTTTCCGATGCTGCACGATATAAAGTGTGTCACTTTCAAAACTTACAATGGGCTATATCTCACGAACCAAAGGTGATATGGAAAAATGCTTGAAACCGTTTCTAGGATAGTAAGGGGGAACTAAAATGACATGAAAGAGAACTCACCACCATCAACCCCCTAGGCCCCACTCCCACCCACCATAACCAAAAAAGTTTAAATTGCAAACCCCTACTTGTGATACATTATTGAAAAGACTATAAAACATGCTATCCAAAGGTATAAATAATAATTATACAGGATGAAGCAATCATTGTGAAACTATGGCTTAAATGGAAAATTGAAGGTTAAAATAAGTTTATTGACGTTTCAATTTCCACTTCACAAATCATTCTCAAAATAAACATTAATAAATTCCAATTTAAATTAAAACATTAATAAATACAATTTATTAATGTTTGTATTTTGAGAACGATTTCGAAGAACGAAGTGGCAATTGAGACGTCAATAAACTTATTTTAACCTTCAATTGTGGCTTATTCCCAATAAAATAGTATCTACTTTAAAAGTTTTTACGAGGTTTTTGTTGAACTACAAATTTGTTAAAAATGTCAATTAAGTAAATGTTCAAAGTAGGTTCCGTTGTTTTGTAAACAATAATACAGCCTATTTTCAAATTCTGCACGAACTTTGGCAAATGTTGTTCTAGTAATAGCGTAATTCTTTCTCGCAATTCCCCAAGTGACGCAGGTTGAGGTTTATATACAACAGACTTGAGGTAACCCCATAGAAAAAGATCAGGTGGCGGTAAGTCTGGTGACCTCGGTGACCACTCAATAGGACCACTCCTTCCAATCCATTTCTTCGGATAATTAGTATCCAACCAGTGCCTAACTGGAGCTCCATAGTGAGAAGGTACTCCATATTGTTGGAAGTGCAGCAAATCTTCCTCTAGAGCTAGGTTGCCTGGATCGTCCCTTTGGTTCTCTAATTCATGCACAATTAAAGGTTCGATGGTGTTTTCCAGCATATCGAGGTAAATGTCGCCACTGAAATTGCCTGGTATGAACAAGGGGCCAATATTCGCCCAAATTTCGCACGTGACGTCACACCGTGCGAGAGAGATAGAGCTAGCGTGCGCAATAGCATATCGGTAATTGAGTATCGTGGTACTCACTAGTTCTTAATCTAAGCTTAGAAATTACTATAACATATTTTTTAGGCTTATTTTCTTAAAAAAAATGGTTTTTATTTTCATAAAATCGTTATGACTTAAGAGCTTTTTTGCATTTTTTGGTGCTTTTAAATCCAAACTCTAACTTAATCAATCCTTATGTTTATATTAGCAATAAAACAATTGTAGGTTAAGAAACTTCCTATACTTTACCTCAAAAAATTCTGGACTCTGTATATTATTGGTTGGTTCCTTTTTTGGTTCTTTTTTTAACATCTCCACTAAAGTGGGTTGTTTCATTTTTGTTTTGGGAAGAGATTCGTCATCACTGACTTCAATGATATCATCACTTTCTCCTTCCGAACTTGACAAAATTATTTGAGGGACTTCTCTAGGAGTGCATGCATCTTTGAAAGGTTGTGCTGATTTTGGGGTTCTGTAATTTTATTCAAAAAAATAATTATAAATAAATAATAATCTTTTTCCAGTAAGATATAAAGCATAAAACGAAGTACCGGTTTTAATTTCCTCAGAACGTATTTTGTGGAAGTTAAAAACAGTTTTGTGTTTTTATTATTCAACAGAATTTCCATCAAGTAACCTCCAATTGCATAAATATTCTGCAAAATGAAATCTAATCCGAATTATTGAAAGGGACAAAAATATAATCATACATATTTTTAATAGAAAATACGTTGATTTTAATGTATTGATTTCTAATTAGTAAATAGAAAAGTATAGTAAAAATATTTATAAAAAACATTAATTCATATCTTCATATAATTAAAAAACGTATTTTCAGTTAATATTGCTGTTAATTCTCATTAAATATAGTAGATTTTAAAAAAACAATGGCGCTCGTAATATTTGAGCTTGGAAGCGCAAAAACGAATCCAAAAATAGTTTAATGATCCTTAAACGATATAGTCTATGTACACAATATAATCTATGTATAACGAATCCCTCTTTCAAAATACCTAAACGGAGATTATATACGTGGAAACCTCCAGCAGATACCCCTCGTAATATCGTAAGAAATCAAATTGACTACATAACCATCAGTGAGCGCTACAGAAATGTATTAAAATCTGTAAAAACTTTTCCTGGTGCCAATGTTCCATCTTACCACAGTCTGTTTTTGGTCGAATTAATATTAAAGTTTAAACAAAATAATTCTAAAGAGTTTCAAATACGACGACGAGTAATACAGGGCTGCATTTTGTCCCCACTAATATTTAATATCTATTCGGAGTTTGTTTTCAATAAAGCATTGGATAGTGTTCAATGTGATATCAAAATTAATGGCATCAATATTGATAATTTGAGGTACGCCGATGACACGTTGTTAATTGCAAATAGTTACAAAGAATTTCAACATCTGATTAACAGGATTGCCACAAGGTGTGATGAATATGGACTGAAGCTAAACACCACACAGGCAAAGGTGAAGGTTGTCAGTAAAACGCCAATACAAAAAGAAATGGTAACAGCTTATGGAGAACAACTGGAGAGAATCAACAGTATCACTTATCTTTGTTGTAATCTAAGTGAAAACTGGCACATGAGTAAAGAAATTAGAATACATATAGAGAAGGCCAAAATCTTATGTGGAAACAATATTACTTTAAGACTAATTAGGTTAGTAAGATGGTATGTGTTCTTTAGTCTTTTATGTGGTGTCGAAGGCTGGATTTAAAAAAAACTTAAAGCCTTTGAACTCTAGGTGTACCGGAGAATTATGCGAATAAGTTTGGTATATACAGTTCGTAACGAGATTGTTTTGCAGAGGATGGGAAAAATTACGGAAGTGGTCAGACTAGTTAAAAATAACAAACTGGAATATTTTGGCCACGTTAAGCGTCACCCAGAGCTAAAATATTGTTATGTGCCCCTATTTACGGTCCTGTACTTCACGAAGTGAAGCTCTTTTCTTTGGCGAAAATTTTAGTCTGTAGTTCTCGACTTTCAGTATAATAGACACGCAAAATCTAGAAATTACGATCTGATTATTTAAGGCGGTGATCCAGCGTTTGAAGTTTAGTTATTATGCGATTAGCAAAATGTTTATTTTGTAAAGCGATATACGATAATTTATTATTAATAAGATATTTGTTATTAATTATTAGTGAGTTTTTTTTGTAGTGAGTTAAATAAAATTAGTTTAAGTACGTGTACTTCACTTAATCACTGAACCCTCAGAAGAAAATAACAATTCGACCAGAAAAAAGTAAGAGAAGTTATTGTCGGGAATTTACATGGTAAAATCACGAAACAATATAGTGGAAATTCGAGATATGATTGCCGCAATGGAACAACGTCGTCTAGAAGAAAAAAGGGCTGATAAGAAACCTCGGCTGGAAGAAAAGAAAGTTGACGAGAGACGTCGTCAGGAAAAAAAGAAGCTAAAGAGAAACGTCCTCGGGAAGAAGAGAAAACTGAAGAAAGGCGTCATTAAGAAGAGGCTGACGAAAAACGACTAGAAGAAAAAGAAAAACGTCGACAAGAAGCTGAAGAGAAACGTCGTAAGAAAGAATAGGAAGCTGAAGAGAGACGTCGTCAAGAAGAAAAACAGGCTGGCGAAAAACGGCAAGAAGAAAAAGAAAAACGTTGAGAAGAAGCTGAAGAGAAACGTCGTCGGGAAGACAGAGAGTAGTTGCTCATGAGTCTTTACTCAAAAATAAAGGCCTCAAAAGTGAGTAAAGAAAATATGAAAAGACAAATCGAAGAGACAAAAAAAGATATAAAAAGAGAAATCGTCCGGGCAAAAGAAGATATGAAGAGATATCGAAGAGACAAAAGAAGACATGATTAAAGAAGTTAAAGTAACAAGAGATCTAGTAGAGAACAGACATGATGAGACAACGAGAACCCTGAAATTGTCCGCCTAGAAATGGAAAACACCAAGCAACTGATAGTTGAAAGTAAAGCAGAAGTGGTTTGTTCCCCTGTCAACTGAATAATTAAGCCTCCTACATTTGACAGCGAGACCTCCTCGCCAGTGTACAGAAGACAATAGAAGCCGCTGCAGAAAATAATGGATGGACGTATAAGCAGAAGGCAATAGTTCTCGTGTTAGCACTTCGAAGAACGACTTCCAAAACATTCCAGAGGACGTACAAAAGAACTATGAGATCATCTTATCGGCTCTAGAACGTCAGCCAATATTTGAAGTAAGTATAGCAGAGTCAACTAAAAGTACGTATCTAAGGCTCCAACAATTCTGTGCAAGGATACTGAGCGTAGAATAAAGGATGCCGCGTAATATACCGAGTAGAAAAGATGGCACGAAAGACCCGAAGCCCTAGAAGAGTTCCCACACCAATTTACCATTTAATGTTTCCTTGATAGCCTGCGCGATGTAGATCTCCAGCAGACATTACGACTAGAAAGACGATAGGAGAACGATACCAAATATTGAAGGACGCTATTGTCGCAGCATTGCGACAGCCGGCGCTGGACGTGACAACATGCGGGACGTCGGTGACTGAGGAGGCGGGCCCCTGTTATACTATCAGCTACAGCCCAACGACAAGAACAACCACAAGCGAGTCAAACAATATCAAGAGTGTAACCAACTCGCTGAAGGTGCTGCGCTGGAACATCAGCCGGTGCACACCCAAGCGCTATCGACAAAATCTATATGCCGAATTTTGCAGGGAGTACCCAGAAATTCAAGTATCTGAACAACGAGTTGTAGATCAATACCGGGTAATTATAAGAAACAATCTTATCCCGGAAACTAGACGCAATACCATCAGAAGCGAAGTCGAACGGGAGATAAATAATAAAGCGGTAAGCGTGGATCAAGTCCCTAATGAAATACATGAGCAGATTCCTGAGCTTGCCATACAAGAAACTCAATCTGTTAATACACAATAGGAGAACACCAAGTTACGCGATATGCTGGTTAGCGAAATGGCACAAGCTGTAGTAG
This sequence comes from Diabrotica undecimpunctata, assembly GCF_040954645.1. Classification (NCBI taxonomy): domain Eukaryota; kingdom Metazoa; phylum Arthropoda; class Insecta; order Coleoptera; family Chrysomelidae; genus Diabrotica; species Diabrotica undecimpunctata. The sequence continues at coordinate 96,072,131 of NC_092808.1, read as the reverse complement.
GCACAATAGTTTAATGGAACAAACCCACTTAGCAGGCCACCGCTACCAAAAATAAACTCTTTTAAGAAACTAGGTGAGCTGTCACAAATTATAAATCCTGAAGTCCTATCCAATTACGTCGCAGAAACCCATACGCTGGAATATTTGCACATGCTTATTTACAGCGCAGCAACAGCAACAGCTAATATAATGGGAATAACGATCAGAACACGACAGGGTACCAATGTCGGAAGGGCAGATAACAGAGTTGCACCCTGGGAAAAACAAGTTCTAAACAAGATGAATTTATTGCGTAGGGATGTTGGTCAAATCACAAATATGTACGAGGAACAACAAGTAGAAAAGTCATCAGAAGAACTGAAGAAATAATGACACCCCAAGACGCTGCAAGACACTCGCACTACAAGACACTCCCAATATGATCCAGAAAACAGCAAAGCCCAACAGTGCTTGAATACATTAAAACAAAACTCTCCGTTTATTCAGGACCGCTAAGGAGGTACAAAATCAGTAACAGCCGGAAATGCAACAATGCGCTTTTTGAGTATGCCGAGAAGACATTTTATCGGAAACTGAATTCCATTGTAGAACGTGCCAATAAATCATACTCGAGCCAAGAAGAAATTCAGGAGTTTTGAGGGAAATCAACTTTTCACACCAGCTGTTCTTAACACCAATGCTGGATGGATAGAAGATACAACTCACAACTTTCAACACTACCGTACTACTCTTTATGAACCCTTCACCACAAAAAAGTCTCCAATATCATCAAAGAGTTTCATAATTGGAAATTTCCTGGACCCGACTGAGTTCAAAACTTCTGGCTTAAGAAGTTCTGGAGTGCTCACGAGTGCTTATCTACATTAATTAATCATTTTATTTCTAATCCGAGGAAATACCATCATTCCTAACTCAGGAAATAACTTATTTAATACCGAAGGATCAAATACCCAGCCAAGTATCGCCCAACTACTTGTCTTCCAACTTTGTATAAATAGGTCACATCTTGTGTAGCTCAGCGTATCTACCAACACTGCGCTCTAAACAATATCATGGGAACCTCAACAGAAAGTATACGCTAAGGGTTCCAACGGCTGCAAAAAACAACTTATTATCGACTCAGTCTTTTCTAACCAGGCATACACCAAAAAATGGAACCTCTTTACTGCCTTTATTGACTACAAGAAAGCATTTGACCCAGTGCCGCATAAATGACTTGTAGATATATTAAGAATATATATAAAGTCGATGTGACGATGTCCACAATGACCTTTTTAAGGCATATAATGACAGGCTAGAAGACTACAATTCACCTCCAAATATCTGGTGACAATAATATTGAAATGGAAAATATCCCAATTAACCGTAACCTATTCCAAGGAGACTCGTTGAGTTCATTGTGGTTCTGTCTAGCGATGAACCCACTATCCTAGCTATTGAACTCCACTGACTCAGGTTTTATAATTAAAAGCAACAATAATGTAGTGGCGAAGCTTAATTATCTGTTGTATATGGATGATTTGAAACTATTGATGATATGATGATTAATTGCTTCCACTCAAAACCACTTAGATCAGATTTTAAAAACTGTAGAAACATTCTCTAATGATATTAGCATGCACTTCGGCCTAGACAAGTGTCGACAACATCGAGACTATGAGTGAAAATGGCATGTAAAAATATCTAGGAGTAAAACAAGCGCCGAAAATTGACCATAAACAAATGAAAATCGAATTAACTTCAGAGTTCATAAAAAGGGTAAAACAGCTGCTCCGTTCACATCTTAATAGTAAAAATTTGTTGAAGGCACTAAACACCTACGCACTTTCCGCGCTTAGCTATTCATTTGGTATTATTAATTGGACTAAAACTGATATAGAAACTCTTCAGCGAAAAGTACGAACACACCTCACAAAGTAGATCCATCCTCGAAGTGCAATAGAAAGAACGACATTACCGCGGTATTTAGGATTACGAAGACTTATGGATATAACATAAGTGAGCAATTAGAAAAACAGATTACTAATTTATGAACTTCATTACTTACCATTCAGGATCAGATTATACCAACCAAAAATTACCTGAAATATATCGTCAAGCACCCTCAGGTCGAATACGACAAATTTGGATGGATGCCGATTTGGATGTCAAGTAAAAAAAACATCTAACATCTTACCGGGGGCTGTCAGGCATTTGCTGCAACTGAATATACGGAATGGCATGACCCAGTAGGGAATATCCTTCATCACGAGATAGCTTCCAAACTGGGACTAATCCAAACAAACCATCTTCCATATTACCAGTAGGTTCCTGAGAGTATGCTTGAGAATGACCACTACAAGCTATACTGAGATTGCACTGTGTTCACAGACCAAACTGTAGCACATAATAGACCAGATCTCGTACTAGTTAATAAACTAACGAGACAAACAACACTAATCGATGTAGCGATACAACAATAATCTGCGTGTTAAATACAACGAAAAGATCGCCAAGTACAGAGATCTGGAAATACAAATAAGGAGACAATGGAGAATGGAAAGTGCCCAGACGATACCTATTATTCATTCTACTACTAGAGTCATTCTGAGGAACCTCCTAGAAAACATCAAAAAGCTGGGTCTATGAAGAAGAAGGTCCAGGCCCAGATGGTCCAACGATGATCGCCAACATTCGTCACGGATTGGCACATCAAGAAGAACCAAATATGTAAATAAATAGAAGAAAGTATCTATCTATATAAAAGTCTAGGACGACAAGTTACACTGTTTGTCCGGCAGGGCAACTATGCCACCAAGGAAATAAATCTAAACTACCAACTGACATTTCAGTCTACTGAGTCATATTTTGTTCTTGAAACGATATGTTTAATTAATAATATTAATTACATATTAATATAATTAACACGATTAATTTTTCGCAAAATTGCCAAAAATAGTGGTTGCTATAATTTTAAGATAATATTTAATAAACAAAATCATTTAAAGCTTTATGTTAATTTAGATTTAAACACCTAGCGCCAGCTAGGAAAGAAGTCTGAACTACCAACTGACATGAATAAACTTATCTATCTTATACTATAAAATATGTACTTGCCAAATAAAGGACTGAATAAGAAGTTATCTGGAAGATAAATTGTGTTTATTTTGTTGTAGGTTATCGCGAAATCAAAAATATAACCTATATATTGTTGTTTATTGTGGGTGAGAGACATGGATCCGGTATAAGAAAATTTAATAAAATCGAAATAATAGGATTTTTAGAGTGTAAGAGGCATTTTCGTCTTTGACGACTGGAGCAATTAGCGAGTTTTTTCCATTTTTTGGGCTTGGGATCCAAAGTTCGCAGGTTTACGCAGCTAATTCCCTTTTAGGATCTTCATTTAGACCCTTGATGACTAATTTATATGTATTTCAAAAAGTACATAAGAGGGTGTTGTGGGGTCTAGGTTTTCGGGGTCGATCAAAACAGATTTTCGGTTTGAATATCGAATTATTCATTTTCTTCCTTCTATAACTATCGCTGGACATGAGAGAAATTATTATACCCGCCTTTAATAACAAAAAAAATTATAGACTATTTCTTAATTTTTTTTTTCAAATTCCTGCACTCATGTTTTTTGCCGCCTAAAGGCTAGCGTTAGCTTTGTAGTGGGTAAAGGGCTTTAAAATTCCAGTTCTGATTGCCTAAACGGTAGGCCTGTGCAAATGTACTAATCATTAACTGATTGAATATATGAAAAAAAATGAGCCTTAAGGCCACTGCGCTTCTATGTTTGTGAAGCAATAAGAGATTAAAAAAAAATGATTCTAAAGACTTTAGTGCACAGGGTGTAAAAAATATGGTTAGGTTATTTCAGTTTGCACTTCAACACTTTTACCAAACAAAAATAAATGTAACTCAACCCATCACCTCAATGAGTATCAACCAGCGAAACAGAACCGGAGGTTATTTTGACGTGACAACGTCTTAAATTAGGTTGTGGCTCGGAGTCATTTAAGAAAAAGTGTAACGCCCGCTCACGTCTGTTACAGTGAGTCGCCGAACGAGAGAGAGGCCCGCCGGACCGGCGAATGCCTTGCGTCTCTCTCCCACTCAAACATGATCGGTCCGCTGCGCGCGGCACTAGAGAATTAGGCGCGTTGAATCGCTAAAGTTGAAAATCGTTGAAAGTATCGTCAGCTGTGTCTGTAGTGAAAATGTGGAGTGCTTAGATTCGTCATTTACAACAACTACAACAATAAAGGTAAATAATTGTACACTAATATTTCATTATCGTAAACTATGATTGATTGATTAATTGTTAGATTGACACAAAAGTTGAGAAACTGAGTTTATAGGTTATGTCATACTATTGACAAATGTTGATAGTGTTAAGTAAATTATTAGTTTAAATTACTCTGCAATCAATCGTAATTCAGTCGATTGAGAAGAAACAGCGCGTATTGCTAGTCAAACATTTAAAATAACAAATTATAACTTCTAACCTGTCAAAACAGGGCGACCAAACAAACGAACTAAACCGACCAATCACCACGCGCGGAGTTAGAATTTAACTGTGTTTAGCAAGAATTTCAAATTCCAATTTTAGTAAATGTTTTAATTTTCAACTTTACCATTTACATTTACAAATTTTAATTAATTTCAAATTTATTTAGCAAAAATTTGAACCTTCGATCTGAATAAGTGTTTTGATTTTCAAATTGATTCTTTAAAATTAAAAATATTAAAATATATATAATCAGAAGTGAACGTCACATAACATTATCTGTACTTATTATTATTTAATATGTCGGCAAATACATGTGACCATACTTGGTAGACACAATTGGAAATAGTAATTTTTTATAACTGAAAAAAATAAATATATAAAATACTGGTAGCAAACAATAACTTCAATGATCGATATCTCCGCAACTAATTGATATATCGAAAAAATTTTCAAATAAATTTTGTAGAAAATAATAAGATCAATAATATAATATAAAATAAATAATATATAAAATAATATATAAAAATATAATATATAAAATATAAATAATATATAAAATACCTAATAAATTGGTAATGCAATTCTTATTTTCATTCAATTCCTTGTTCCTATTGTGCAATTTAATAATATTCATATCAATAAATATTCTACCGAGAAAAAGACGTTGTCACGTAAAATCTTCGCCCGTAAAACCGACTTTACAGGCAACCGATTTTTTTGGCATTAATAAAATTGTAGACTAGTAATTTATGAAAATCAATATTAAAGATATGCTAAAAAATTTTATGTCACAATGCTTATTGAAAATAAACCGGCAACATTTGAAGTCGATTCTGCAGCAGGATTTAAACTCATCTCAGAATCAAAATTTAAAGAACTAAATCTTCATTTACCACTTCAAAATTCAGATATTACGTTTAAATCATATAAAAAAAAGTATTTTATCCTCAGCAAGAACATCAATACAATATGAAAATTAAATTTTACCATAGAAATTGTAGTTCTCAATGAATTAGACTCCTTATTAGGGCGTGTATGGATAAGACATTTAAACATTACCTTTAAGATATCGATAATTCAATAGGACTCGACAACTTAACAATATACTGGCTAATCAAGAAGAATATGTTCAAATATATTCAGACATATTTGAATAAACAATTGGACTAATATCAAATTTTAAAGTAAATTTGCAACTATGTAAAAATGCCAAGCCAATACTTTAGAGAGAGGTGAAAAGAAACTTAACAGCTTAGATGCTCAAGGAATTATATCTAAAGTGAACGATAGTGATAGGGGTTGAACTCAATATCAAACTCACATCAAATCAATAACAATTAATATCAAATCAATATCAAATCAACATCAAATCAATATCAAATCAATACCAAATGAATATCAAATGAATATCAAATCAATACGAAATGAATATCAAATGAATATCAAATCAATACCAAATGAATATCAAATCAATATCAAATCAATTCAATATAAAATCAATACCACATCAATATCAATCAATACCAAATGAATATCAAATCAATATGAAATCAATATCAAATCAATATTAGATAAATATCAAACCAATATCAAATCAATATCAAATCAATAATAAATCAATATCAAATCAACATTAGATAAATATCAAACCAATATCAAATAAATATCAAATCAATAATAAATCAATATCAAATCAATATAAATCATGATGGGCTGAAATCAAAGTTCTTCTGTTAGAGATATGTTCTGTTCATGGATATCCTCAAGTAAGGCTATCATTTAACACTACAATTTTTGAAAGTGATCAATTTAAAAAAAATTCAAAAATCCATGATATTTTTCAAAAGTTTGTCTTTGGGTTTGTTCAAACCCTGTCAATGAAAATGTACCTAGATAGAACATGATAATCAACTGGTACCCATTAATGAACCTGCTGCTGAAGAATGTATTGCTCTTAAAAATTTACCACAGCAGCCATCTATAGCTAAATGTTTTCAATTAAGAAGATCTGAAAGAATTCAATGTCCCAATTCAAGATTTCAGAATTACATTATTTAATTCTTTTGTTTTTTTATGTTCAAAATAATGTGAGAGACTAGAATATTATCCTTTATTATAGGATCACTCTGGAATGTTTATATGTTTTGTTATGTCATATGAACATGTCAATACTGGTAACAGCTGTCCTATAATCATATAAAAATCATCTAACTATTTTATAAAAAGATACAATAGCTGGCGACAAAACTACTAACATCCCCTATTTGTAAGTCATTACATATCCTCCACTAATTACATTTTTTTGCAATAACTATACTACCACCATGATTGTACCAAACCAGGTATACCAAAAATCAAAACTAGCATACCAAAAATTAGCTGGTTTTTGGTTTTGGCCAAATGATCTTGGTTTTATGAAAATATGAAGATTTTCTTATAAATTCTTAGTATGAACAATTTTGTATAAACTTTCTTTGATTTAATTGTTCTGCTGCTATTTTCTTGTTTCCTCCTAATACAATTTACTATTTTTATTAGGAATAAGCCACAATTTAACTTTAAAATTTTAGCCACAATTTAACTTTAAAAATAAGTTTATTCGATATTTTATTTGTTTTGTATTTTGAGAAAGAGTTCAGAAGTGGGAATCCAAATGTCAAATAAAGATTTTGTATATTGAGAAAGATTTCTGAAGTAGAAATTGAAATGTCAAATAAACTGTTTTGTATTTTGAGAATGATTTCTGAAGTAGAAATCGAAACATCAGATACTTATTTTAAAGTAAAATTTTGGCTTATTCCCAATAAAAATAGTAAACTGCATTTATTTGCTTGTATGTTTACTAATAATTTAGAAGACAATCCTTATAATTATAGAAAAGTTAAAATTTTAATGCTAAAAATAAAAATTACCTAGGCTCAACAGTTTCTTTCTTATCTTGTTTTAAAATCCTTGGAGTATCAATTGATCTGTTTAGTAACCTTTTGCCTGTCTCCTTATTAATGGGAGTATTGCAGAATGTTGGTGCATCAATAAAAGTGCTACAAAGTAATTGTCTGCCCTTAAAATCATGTGATATTCTAGTTTTGTCCAATTTTACAGGACTCATGGTTGTCTTTTGAGATACAGACAATCTTTCTAACAGGACAGATGTTTTAATAGTTTCTTCATTATGAACTGCATCTAAATATGGTGAAGTAAAATTATTTTTGGATGAATTTTTGTCCAAAACGTTCTTAGGTGTTCTGTTTTTTTCAGATCTAGAAGATGTATTTACTAAATCTTTTTCGCAAGTGTCTATTTCAGAATCAGAACTATGTGCTATTTGATTTTTGGGAACTATTCTGTGTAAGGACATATTCTTCTCAATCTCTCTAAATATTTCGTTTTCAGAATCAGAACTGATTACATTCATTTTTAATGAATAACTTTTTTCTGAAACATTTTCAAGGATGTCAGATTTTTCTGATCTAGAAGACATATTACCTGCACCTTTTTCAGGTGTATCTACTTCAGAATCAGAACTCATAATGTATTTTCTTTTAGTTAATGGAACTCTGTGCACATCTTCATCTGAATCTGAACTTGATATAATACATTTTTTCATATTTTTATTTTTGTTATTATTTTTTGACTCTTTTTCTGTCAAAGACTCGTTTAGTTTTCTTTGACCAAGTGAAGGAAAAATATCTGTTCTAATTTTAATTTTAGGTAAATCATATTCTTCTTCTGAATCATCCATAGTCACTTGTGATTGATTTAGTGTTATAGAAGAATTTTGTAGCCTAGAAAAGAATAATTATTTGATTACAAATAAAGAGACATTTAAGTAATTTCAGTATTCTGAGATGTGTATTTTTTAGGATTAAATTTTTGATGAATTTTAAAGTTTCTGTTGTGGACAGAAAAAATATTCAATTAAGAACTCTTAGTATTGATATTTCACAAATTTACTAAGTATAATAACTTAGAAATCTTACTGTGATGAGAAAATATATTTAATAAAGATACAAAAACAAATGTTGATATTTAAGAATACATCATTGAACCATAGTAAAAGTAAAGGTTTTTAAAATTAAAGATTCTCAAAATTCAGGAACTTGCAAACAGGATATTTGAATGGTGGATAAATGTATATGTAAATGGATATGTATGTATATGTAAATGAATATTCACCAATATCTCATTCAATATTTACCTTTTAGTTTTACTGTAGTTGTTTTTGTTTTCTTTTTTATTACTATATTTTTCTGTTAAGCTTCTACCCCTGCAAGTAATAGTCACACTCTCAGTAGAATTTGAAGTACTTTCTTTTTCAGCAGAAGTACCTGAATGAGCAGACTTTGCTATACCTTCATCTTCAGAATCAGAAATAATGCTCTTTAAAAAAGTGCTTCTAGAATATTCGTCACTGTCAGAAATAATGTCCTCTTCATTATCACTTGATGTTAAATTTTGGTATGCCATGTCAGTTTGTAATTTATAATTTTTTACTATAACATCCACAAAAACTTAACACATGTAAGTTTGTAAAAACCTAAAAACCGTTGGCTTATTATTAAATTTCAATTTATATCGCGGAGACAGAATCAAAGAACACATATATTGACATCTGTCAATAATATGTCAGTGTCTTCTTCTTTTATTCATATATCTGGCCTTAGCTGCCAAAGCTATTCGACTAAGATATTTGTATACGGATTTTTCGTCTAGCACAGGAATTGCATGGAAATAGCCCGTGGGCATGCGCAGTTCCATGATCTGTCTTGCATGGCTCTTGCCTAGCATGAAAATAGCATAATGTAAAACTGTCTTTATGCAAGAGCCGTTCATAGGCTGTAACTCAATGACGTATAATATATAGACTAAGCAGTCCCGTCCCGTTTGCCCGTATTCTCGCTATATAATCGGGTGTCCTCTTAAGGCAGCTTTACATCTAGGCTATGCAAGTCTCATGCTATGCAAGTCCGTCTTGCATGGCACATCTCTTGCCTAGCTTGACCTTTTTACATCAGAGATATTTCTGTGCAATTTTAGATCCCACTTTCATTGTTGCCAACAGAGAAAATATTTATCAATTTGAGGTTATTTTATTTTAAATAAATATAATTAATTTTAAAATAAATAATATAATAAATAAATATACACTATTTATGGTTATTAAAAGGGTGAAGGATGTCAACCAAAGAAAAGAAAACATTGTTATTGTTGAATATTGCTGTTGTAGCAACAATCATGAAAAATAATAAAAAAAGAAAACCTAGAAAATGCTGGGTCAAACCTTGGTTGAATGCAGGACTGGGAAATTTGAAGTTGCCCCAAGAGTTCTTGGATGCTAGAGACCTTCAAAGTTTTAAAAACTTTCTTCGAATGAACGAGTCCACTATCCTTAAGCTCCTGGAAAAAATTAATCCCTTAATTCAGAAAAGAGATACCAATTTTCGCCAGTGCATTCCATCAAGGACAAAATTAATTATAACTTTAAGGTATCTGGCAACTGGTGAAACGTTTCGATCTCTAATGTACAATTTTAGAGTATCAGAATTAGCTATATCTCAATTTATTCCCATTGTGTGTAGGGCAATTTATGATATACGCTAAAGATAGAGATAAGGTTATGTTTTATTCTGTAATCTATTACAAATTGTTATGTTGGCAACATGAATTTTAACGATAAATTGCAAGAAAATAGCATGAAAAATAGAACATGTTCTAATTTTTCGTCTAGCACAGGAATTGCATGGAAATAGCCCGTGGGCATGCGCAGTTCCATGATCTGTCTTGCATGGCTCTTGCCTAGCATGAAAATAGCATAATGTAAAACTGTCTTTAGACTAGGGAATTCTACTCGTCAAGTAGAATGTTGACGAATAGAATGGACCGTGGAAGTGTGACGTCACAACTGTCAATTACTTTCCAAACAAAAGTTGAAATGTCCAATCCATCGAGTTAGAATCTATGGAGAGGGCATCACGTGACTAAAAACGACCTCACTTCGGCCATATTGTTTTGCCACTTTTGACAGATCGTATATGTTTATTTACTTTTGTTATTTTTCGAATATTTTTAGTTTTATAATACTTTTATAGAAACTGTAATAATATATTGTGATAGTGTATAATAATGGTTTCTTGTTCTCAACGTAGTTGCAGTGGCAGAAGCAATATTAATAAAAAATCTTCAGGAATAACGTTCTACAGGTTAGTATACAAATATGTAAACAAAGGAATGGCCCGTACTTCAGAGAATAAATTAAGAGTATTTGACTGTATTAATTTATCTTTATGTATAATATATCGTGTTTTTTGTGTTTACCGCGGGATAAATAAATCATAGTTTATTAAAAATGTATTGCACTTTGTAGATTATGATTAAATCTCCTGAATAACTACTCATATTTTTATAGTAGTTTTAATATTATTGAGTCCGGCCATGATCCCACCGCCATATTGGTTTCACAGTTAGCCACGCCTACCTACGCCGTTTTTAATACACACGTTAATATGCTCATAGCTTCTCCATAGATTCTAACTCGATGGTCCAATCTCAAGACTTTTTAATTTCTATAAAGTTAACATTTTGCTTCCTCTGCTGCTTTTTCTTTTAAGTATAGTGTTTTTAAGATAATACCATCATAATTCAGTGTTCTATTTCTATGAAATATAGTTTAAAAGTTTAAATTAAAGACATTCTAACCTTACTTTATTGATACATGCATTTTATTCTATTTTTATAAAACAACATGCTTAATTGTTTACACAACCTTGTAAAATTGTTGTAGTAACTATTAGAATACTTAGATATTGCAAAAAGCGGAAAGATTCTGTAAAAAAAATGAAAAAATAACGAAAAATACAAATTATCCACACTAAACAAGGTTTGTTTGGAAAGTGAAACTGACATATGTCAATAAAATCTACGTCATCACTTCCACGGTCCATTCCCTACTCTGAGGGTGTCCTAAAGATCTCCGCTCAAGGTTGAAGGTATGTTTACCAGAACAGCGGCGTGCTCATTTATATTTTAATGACAATAATTATTTTTTTAATTAAAATTTAATATTTATGATTTTTTTTTTGTTCTCGTCTATAAAAGAAAAAATTATTAACAGGAAATATTGAAGTTTTGCCTAAAGATTTAAAATTCTCATTTTTTAAATTGTATTAAGGACTATTGATTATTATTAATTTAGTGTGAAGGAAATTTTGATAAATAAATCTAATCAGGTTTGAATTTCTATTAAGAATCGCGAGTCTATTTAGAGAGTCGAAAGGTTGCTAGAAGTCTGTAAATAGTAAGTGAAAATTTATATCAACTTTCATATCACTTTTCAATCAGCTGTGTTGGCATCTATGGTTGATTTTCTTTTTCTGAAGCCTGGCGGATCTTGCCCTAGTGTATTTTCGGTAATTTATCTATTTCCCAATATGCTAGACAATATTTTGTATGTGGTGTTCAGTAACATGATTCCTCTGTAGTTACTGATATCCTTCGGTTTATTAATTCATTTTTTATCAGTTCCTGGTGCTTTTCACTGTTGCAATAATGTCCTTATATGTAGCAACTTTTGAAGTTTATATTAAGGAATGAGGATATTAAGGAGGATATTAAGGATTTGAGGAACTCCAAAACACTAATTTCGTGTTTTGTTGTAATGAATTAAAAACAAATAAAAAAAAATAGTAATTTAATTAACGCATTAATGTAGAATTGTCACTGGAACTAATAAGCTGGATCTTTAATTATAATATCAAATTGTTTTTAATTCCCTATCTTCAATTTTTCTCGATCGACTATGATAAAATAAAATATTTTGTAATAAAAGTTTTGGAGTAAAATATAGTTTTATTTACAGCTACTGAATTATTACACTATAGTTATTGTTGGGGTAAAAATTTATATCAGACTGAATTACTAAGACTAGAACACCATTTTTCGGATTAAAAATACCCAGCAATGGTTTACGGTCCGTTATTATGCTTATTTTCCTGCCATATACATATTCATGGAATTTTGAATGCCCGATATTATGGCCAGTGCTTCTTTATCCATTTGGGCGAAATTTTGTTAAGCAGCTGATAGAGTATGGCTATGGTACCTACACCAATGGATATTCCTGTCCCTCATCATCATGTTGACTAAGCACACAACCTACTCCGTAAGGGCCGCCATCCAACATCAAAAATAAATCTTTTTGTTCACTGTAATGTCCCAACACTGTTTTTTTCGTTAAATGTCTTTTAATAAATCAAAAGCTTTTTGTTCTTTGAAACGCCACTACCAGGGAAGGTTCATTCGGAGCAGTGCAAGTAACGGATTTGCAATTGTTGTCTTTTCTTTGCGCAAATGCAGACCGTCTTCCTGAAAACGCGACAATACCGCGTGCACTTTTGAATCTAAGTCTATTTCTGAGCCAGTGACTATTAAAATTCATCGTAATAAGGTAGTACACCTAGAATACACATTATTCTAGTGTCTATGAATTTTTGAAAAATTTGTGGAGCCACGAATATATCGAACTGTAAACGATTGCATTTAAAAGCCCCTGTATGCGTAATTATTGTTTGTGATTTAGCAGCTTCGCAGTTGACTCCTAACTTCATATAAGCTTGCACCATGTCCAGTTTTGTAAAAACTTTACCGCCCGCAAGTGTGGATAATATACTCTGTATCGATGGCACTGAATAAGGTTCCAAGTTTAACGCTGAATTCAATGTGGATTTGTATCACTACAGATACTAACCGCCCCGTTATCATTGCAAACATTCACAATTGAGGTGCACCATTTTGGGTGTGTAATCGGCTCTACAATCCCCTGCGCAATAAGCCTGTTCAGTTCAACCTCGATTTTGCCTTTTAGCGCAAATACGCGTTTTACGCATAATTGGATTTACATTTTTGTCTAACGAAAAACTTACTGGGGACCACGGTAAGATCCCAAATCTGTATTAAATACATATGGGTATTCTTCTGAATAATTAATTATGGATAAAATCTTACTTACCCCAGCTATGGTTAAACCTAAACTATCAAACCAGTTTCTGTCCAGGGACCGGCGCGGTTGCTTGCCTTCCGTGACTATAAGAGGAAGTGTCGCTGATCGTTGATCTCTCCTGACCTGTACTTGACACTCACCCAGGATGGGTATTACTGTGTTTTGATAGTCCCGCAAAATAAACCAGATTGATTTATTTTAGGTCGATTTTTACTAAAAAAACCTAAAGTCTACTAAATATTTACCGGTAATGCTATCAGTCGTCACGTCATTAACGAAAAATTATAGTCACTACTTTGATTAAAAACACTTTGAGTGTTTCCAGAAACCGGCTCGGTATTGGACGTAGATTCCACGGTAGTCTGATGTACTTTGCGTTTTTGATTTTGGTTCTTCTTTTTAACAAAACAAGCTATTTTGATGTGTCCAATATTTCTGCAATATGTAAAGGTTGATTTATCGTGTTCACAAGTTTCAGGAGAATGGTCCATTTCGCACCGAAAATATTTTTTCCCTCGCGATTAGCTGACTGGCCCATATGATTTTTTCGAAACCTTACCGCGTTTACATCTGCGCTCGACTCACTTTCTCTTAGCGCCGCCAAATTTTCCAAGGCTACCGCGTGTGCAAAGCACATGTCTTGCGCGTCTTTAAGTTTTAACTTATCTGTGGCTAGCAGCTTTTGCTGTAGCGATTCGTCAGAAATACCACAACCAGTCGGCCGCCTAGGATTAAGTCAAGGCTAGTTCCGAAACCACAGGGTTCTGCTAATTTTGGTAGTTCTTTCAGATACACAGATATTGTTTCACCAGTTTGTTGAATAGGAAAACTTTTCAGAAGCGCATATATGAAAGCCGCTAGAATCCAAACCGCTGTGAATGGGTTTAGAAAGACTGGCATTCAACCTCTCAATCCGGAAATTTTTGAAGACACGATGTTTAAACCAGCTGAAACCACAGAAATACCGATAAACGATCCGATGATTAGTCCCGTTTTAGAAAATAATTGGCGCTCTCCACCTCGTACACCACTATTATCACAAAACCAAATTGATGGTGATGAAGAAAATGAGAATTCTTTAAATACATTGCCTTCAAATACTTTTACACCGCAAAAATCTCCCTAAGGTGCTTGAAAATAAGGAAAATTGTCATATTACTCCTCCTCTCCGACCTCACCGAGATGCCACTGCAGTCCCGAATCCAGAGGGCACACCTTACAAACTACGGGATGTAGAGATTCATCCGTCGCTGGCAGTACATCCAAGCCAGAGGTCCACGCGATGAGATGGAGAGAGGCCTCGTCGAGGAGTTCCTGGTAGAAGACAACGCCGCCTTCTTCGTCCAGAATGGCTCACGTCGACTGATAGTCCCCGGTTGCTTCTGAGCTGAGGTTCTGCAAGTTTACCACGACAGTGAGGAAGCTAACCATCCGGGACAGGAAGAGACGTCTCGAGCCATTCGAGAACTATACCACTGGCCACTATGGCCCACCCTTTCCAAGGATGTAGTCCGATACGTCCAGGCCTGCCTGAAGTGCGCCATCAGCAAGGCCTCCAAGCGACAACCCAGAGCTCCAATAGTACCCAGGGCCTCCACCAATCCATAGGAGAGGGTTTCTTTCGATTTACTAGATGCTTATTCTCCAGCCAGAGGAACAAAGAACCGCTATATCCTCCTGGCCACCGACTGTTTGAGCAACTGGGTCGAATACCGCTGCACAACTTCAGCCAAGTCCAAAGACATCATCTCCTTCCTCCAGGACGAAATCTGCAACAGATGGGGACGAACAACCATCGTAATTACCGACAACGGAGCCCAGTTCCGAACTGACACCTGGGAGAGATTCCTGCGTCGGCACAACATCAAAGGTAAAAAGCCCCCTATTTACCACCAGAGGGCCAACCCCGTCGAACGGAGAGTCCAGGAGCTAAAGAAGGGACTACGAGCCAGAGTGTCCTCACCGGAAGACCCCCGATGGGACACCTACGTCCCATATTTTTCGACGAATTTTACTTAGGATAATTTTGTAAAATTATTTCTCTTTCAGATTCTCCAAGTTCCTGAACGGAACTTAGAAATATTATTCATATTTTATTTCTCTTTAGGGACTTTGAAATATTTTCAGACCGAAAATAACAGAATATTTTTCTACATTTTAGGGTCTCATCGACTTAGGAAATTTTCGTTAGTCGATTGTCGGAAATTTCCAATAAGTTGCTTTGTGTTGATATTTTTGTTACATATGTTTGTTGATTCGTCCCGAAGTCACCACGACGAACACTTCTATCACATTTTGGACGAAATCTACCGAGTAAAAATTTCAACTTTTTCCGAATTTTGGGACTTTTCTTTTTCAGGAAAATTTTCACTTTTTTTCATTTTTACTTTTTTGGATTAATTAGTCTTAGGTGTGATAACTAATAACTTTCTCTTACAGATTCTTAGTTCTAAGACTAATTAACACTTTATTTGCAGATTCTTAGTTTTAGTAAACATTTATTTGCATTTCTTTCAAAAGGTATTTCCCTCTAGCCTGTGGGCATATATGGCCTATATGTCCACGGGCCGTGACCCTTACCTGCTTCGGTCCATTTCAGCTATGGGTAGTGCGACTGGACCACCTTCCCTCATTCCCGAGGGTTCAGGCCAGCGACACCTTTTATAAAGGGTGTTTAAATAAATTTTTTGAATTAAAAACAATGTTTTAAAATTAAATAAGCCCAAAATGCTTATCGGGAAATGATAGAACAAGGTTTTAACTTGAATTTAGGTCCTTGGTAAATTAAAAAAAAAAATTTTACTTGTATTTTTGAGACTTGAAAATCGTAATTTTGCGTTTTTTTCATATTTAAATTGTTTATAACTCGAAAATCATCAAGTTTACAGAACAATTACAAGAAATCTATTTTATTCAGAATGATCAAAAAAATTTAAAAAAAATTGTCCGACAAAAAAATTGATTATAAAAATTTGAACCATTTTTTGCCTGGCCAACCTCTTATTATTATCCCATTATTTTGGGTTGGAGTATCTCATAAAAGTGATTATGCAAAAAAAAAAACTCATGGGAATATTGTTCCGAACGAACCTGAGCTTTTCGCTTGTCTATTCAAGTTCTTCAGATTCAAGGCTATCAATAATTATTTTAAGCTGTGAATCAATGAACGGTTACTCTCTAAGTTTTTTATTGCTTATCGTTCGTACATCCATTGCGATTGTACAGAGGTCACAAATATGTTTCATGTCTGGACCACAGATAGGTCTTGATATAATATATCAGCGATACGATTCATTCGTCCATTAACATATTTAATTCGTAAGTCGTAACTTTGCACTTCCAATGAACATCTAGCAAGGCACCAGTGGGAGTTTTTAGTGACATTAACCATTTTAGTGGTTGATGATCTGTTTTAAAAATAATAGGCGAACTTTCTAGGTAGCGCCGGAATTTATTAAGTGTATATACTATATTAGATAACTAAAGCTTCTCGCTCTGTCGTACTATAGTTACGTTCAGCCGTTGTGAGTAAGCGACTTACATAGGTACTCTATCGGCTTTTCATTTTCTTCCTCTTCCTGGAGGAGACATGCACCAAGTGTATATGAACTTGCATCTGCTTTGATTACAAAAGAGTTTTACAAATGCTACATTCTTCTTCGTTAAATCTGAAAGAAGTTTGTATATAGTTGCGAAGTTTGGCACAAAATTCGAAACCATCTACAAGTTTGTAAAAATGATAAATTATGTTTAACATTGCGTGGAATAGGCATTTCAGCAATTGTTCATATCTTCCCAGGGTACGGACCGATTCCATTGGGCGTCTTAAATACTTGTACCCTTTGAAATACATTAGCTAGATCTTTGATATGATTTTCAAACGAGCTAAATTTGAATTGAATATCCTTTTAAACTGCTTTGTTGTGCTACTATTCCAACATTTTGGTTTAATTGTGCTGTATAAATATTAGTTTGGACTATCCTGTAATTTGGATATCCTCTAATGAGTAAGTATAATCTCAGAAGTGCCTCTGAGTTCACAGAAATGTCAGAACTTGGCTCAGAATCAACAAACTATTATGACCATAGTAAATCATCTACAACCATGCAACAAGACGAAGCTGCTGTTCCATGTGCTCCTATAATGATGACCACTGAGCAATTTCAAAGTTTAATTATTTCTAGCATGACACAAGTTGTTGTCCAAAATCAGGCCTAAAGCCCTACTAAAAGCGGAAACTTTTCAAATTGTTCTTCCAGATTTTCTGGCAATAAAAATAAAGATGTGGAAGCATTTATAAGTGGCATTACGATTTTTAAAGAATATGTTAAAATTTTAGATAAAAATAAAGGTTTGCCGATGCTATTAGATCATCATGCTGCAACTTGGTGGTAATCCATAATCCTCAGTTGAGATGATGTTTTAAAGGCATCATTCATAAAGGCTTATCGTTTAAACATGCCACCATATATAAGTTTTAAAGAACTGTTTTACCGTGAGCAAGGTGAAAAAGAATCAACAGATATTTTTGTTAATTCTTATCGTACTCTTATTGCTAAATTGCCAAAACCACCTGAGCTACACATCACTAATCAAATTGATATGGTATAATGATATATGCATTACTTAATAGTAAAATTAGAAATAGACTTCGGAGAGATCAAATTCAATCTTTTGCTGATCTTATAGAAACATCAAGAGCAATCCTTTTGAAGATAAGCCTAAAGATAAAGTTAATGCAGTGGTAACTCGATATATGAGCGTCCTAATATACGAGCCGCGGAGCGAGCGATATTTTGCTTTGAGATGAGAGCAAGATTAGATACGAGGAATCGGTTTTTATTCAAATTCATACCTCTTATTTGACGACTTCTAATTTGCTTTGTAAATAAAAGCTAGTTTTATTGGTAATATATCTTTACGGCCTCGCCATAAAGATCATTTTACGGGTCTGTACGTGACTATTACTTGGACCGACAAATTAAATGGTCATTGGAAGTTAAATCCGACAAAAATTCAGATTTTAATACTAACCATATTGCACTCTCGATGTCGGTAAATTTACGCTGTGTAAATTTTTACCATAGACCTCAGTCTGTCTGCTTTGCTTGTTTCCCTCATTTTCGAAGTATTGTTGATAAGTTGAGTTCGCGATTTGTGTTTTTTGTACATTACAATATTACATTTATTTTTACAACCATGGGTTCGAAGAATAAGATGGTGTCTATTGAACTAAAACGTGAAATCATTGAAAAACATGAGCAATGTGTACGACTAACTGAATTGGCGAGGATGTACGGGCGTACGACATCAATGATATGTACTGTACTTAAACTGAAGGAGGTGATAAATGGTATATTGCCAGTTAAGGGCGTTACAATAATTTTTAAGCTCCGGACTTCTCTCGGAAAAGATGGAGAAACTACTAATGGTGTGAGTGACAGAGAAGCAGCTTCAAGGAGAAACCTTAACACAAAGCATTATATGTGAGAAAGCCCGAGCGATTTTCGAAAATTTGCTGAAGCAGATCCCAAACACTTGCACAAATGAAGAATCGAAAAACTCGTTTAAAGCCAGTCGAGAATAATTTAACAACTTTAGAAAAAGGATCGGCATTCATTCTGTCGTCAGGCATGGTGAGGCAGCAAGTTCGGACGTGAAAGCAGCTGAGGTTTAAGTCAAAACGTTTTCCGAACTGATAGAAGCCAAAGAATACATCCCCCAGCAAGTCTTCAACTGTGACGAGACAGGGCTTTTCTGAAAAAAGATGCCGAATAAGACTTACATAACGGCAGAGGAGAAGACGATGCCACGTCACAAACCTATGAAAGATAGATTAACTCTACTACTTTATAACACCAAATGAGTAGCTAAGTGCGGACCGTATGTTCCGAAAGTGGCGCACGTATTTAATGTCTTAAACAAATTTTTACTATTAAAATATGAGTGATTTTTATATAGATAGCAATCTTACGCTTCTTACGAACTCGGAATTTAGTTCGGTTTTCATTTGTTTATGTAATTTTTCGCGCTTGCTTTACTTCGAGACAAAAATTATTAAAAGTATTATTATTTAAGTTAGTTCCGTTCTAATAATTTTTTTAGTCTCTTTCATTTATTTTCAGGCCTTTCCTATTGAAAATCATAAGGTTACTGCAGACACACTTTGAGGCGGCTTTTACAGGTGTTCAGATGATTGTAGAACTATGTATGTACTAAAACATCACAATATTTAATAAACATATATTTGTAGAGTAAAATATATAATAATATAACTAAAAACAATATATACAATATAAAAAAATATATACAATAACTAAAAAAACTAAGTATAAATATTTTCAAACATATTTGGTGTATATATTTATTTAAACCATAATCAAATAATCTAGGATATTGTAATACAGATCAGCTTATAAAGTATTAATCCCAATCTAAAGACTGGTGCGGCAAGCAATCTTAAGGCGGGTACACATATGCGAGCAGAACTGTTCGCGAACCGTTTGTGCACGCTATATTCGTTAATTTGTACGACGGGACGAACCGCTTGCGAGCTGTTCGTTCGTTGCTCGTCAGAAACCACAGCCTGTCGGTTTTTGGGACGAACACAAAGAATGTTCGCAGAACTATAAATTGTGTCTATAAATTGTTTCTGCTAAGTGTGCGATGAGATCATTCGGTTAAACAAAATTGCTGAACGAGCGCGGCTTATTCAAAAGTAACGAGAGAAATTAATAACAGATAATCTAAACAAAATACCGAAATGTTTAGAATAGCGAAGTAAATTAATTCTCGGTTTGTTATTAGATACTTAGGGTATTGGATAGCCTGAACATAAACATATTTTCAACGAACTCCTCGCGAACAGCTCACGAGCAGTTCGCAAACAGTTCGGCTCGCATATGTGTACCCACCTTTTTAAGGTCGGTACACATATACGAGCCAAACGGTATGCATACGGTACGCGAACGCTATATTCGTTAATGTGTACGGCAGAAAAAACCGCTTGCGTACTGTTTCATCGTGACTCGTCTCGAACCAAATTGTTGCGGTTTATTCCACGACTTCAAAGGAAGCTCGTCTTTCAGTTTGGACGGCGCTTACTAGACGCAGCGAACATTTTTATTGTCTCATCAAATCGACATTGTGTGAATGACGTGTTCCTTCATAGAGAGACGTGAGAAAACAGTAAACTGATTATTGTACATATTTTTATTTTTGTTAAACAAGCAAAAACAGAAACATAAATCAGTACCCAAATTATAAATAAAATATATCATTTCGCATATGTGTGTTCGTTGTTGGTTTGTCGCTTTCCATGGATCGAGATAAGTATGCGATCAGTACGATGTAGAATATTTTTCAAGGATCTGTACGCGTACGGTACGTATACCGTTTGGCTCGCATATGTGTACCCACCTTAATGTTTCGTTATATTTACAATATTTTGAAAGGGAATATAATGAACAATTTCTCCAGAAATTAGTTGCTTAGGCTGATGGTATCACGAGACCACAAATAGTTGGCCCATTTTTCATTGAAAAAAATTTGACCGCACAAAAATATTAAAGTTGTGCATAATTTTCCTTTTGTTACTCTTTTGTGGATGAAATTATTTCTAGGCGAAAATTTTGACGAACAAAATAATTCAAAGACCAACACTTTCTGTCGACATATAGATACAAATGATTAATTTAGGAATTTGTGGGGATGAAACTAAAGTTTCATTTGAAAATAAAAAAATCTCTTTATTTCTTAGCATTATTTTTTATTTTCTGAGTGTCACATGGTTTAGTCAGTTAGGAGATTAAAAATTAATACAGAAAGAATATTTGATGAATATAAGCGATGGTATATTTTACTACATTATTTATGGCTAGTAAAAAAGTAAATATAAACTATCATACTAGCATAATTAATTTTCAAATTTTCTATGAAAAAAAAAACTGATCTTGTCAAAGCAATGAGCAAGATATATTTGTAGTTCATTATTTTCTTGAAGTTCCAGCGCTGTATATAGCCACAACGTAATCACTAAAAATGGCAGACTCGTGTTATTTGTAAAATATTAGTACATAATGGTAATTAATAATAAAATATTATTACCAATTTTATGGTGGATATTATTAGTGTTTAGAACTACCGTTCTTAGATGTGTGAATAATAAAGAAGGTGGCGGACACATAGCATACAAAGTATATGCATACAAAACAGGACATGCAACGCCAAGCAAACAGATTACTAGAAGAATCAAAGGAGGTTGAAAACACCCGAGGGGATGAAAAGGTTATATAGCATTGCTAAAGCCAGGGAAAAGTCATCAAAGAGCTTGACCCACGTGAGGCAGATTAAGAGTGCGGATGGAAGAGTGTTAAGAACCGATGTTGAAATAAAGCAAAGATGGTGTAAAGAGAGTGCTTTAGAAAGCTGCTAAGAGGTTGATATTTTGTGGAAAGTGATGAGTAGGATATACGAGGAAGAAAGGATGTCCGATGTATGGAGAGAGAGAGTATGACGGTATCATTATATAAAGATAAAGGAAACATTCAGGTCTGTACATTTCACACAATGAAAATTTGGGACAGAACTGACCACGGTACCAGATGACCCTTTTCTTGTGTTTCAGACTTTACGAAACCGGACCTCAATTGCGATTATGCATCGAAATCGTCTACAGGAAGTACAAAATCGCAATATTAGCGTTGCAATAGTTAGGAGAAGATTTCGTTCTTTTGGAGTATCTTCTCGGGTAATGGCTACAGGACCGCCACTTCGCCTGGCGCATCGAGTTGAACGACTAGCTTTTGCTCGACAATACGCGTATTGGGGAATTACCGATTGGAGCAAAGAGTTATTCTCAGATGAATCCCCTTTCTGCCTAACTGGAACCGATGGACGTGTAAGAGTTTGGAGGAAAACTGGTGAATGATTTTCATAAGCTTGCATTGCTCCAAGAATGTCATTTGGTGGAGGCTCGGTCATGGCTTGGGGAGGTGTATCTTTCGACCTCCGCACAGAATTACCCTTCATCGAAAATGGGTCCTTAACTGCACGACGGGACATTACGGAGATTCTGGAAGAACATGTTATGCATACCATGGCAAGGCTTGGAGAAAACGTCGTTTTTATGCAGAAACACGCGCGAACGCACGTTGCCACGATCAGTATGCAATACTTGGACGAGGTTGGAATTACGAGGTTACCCTGGCCAGCTAGGTCTCCAGACCTAAATCCCATCGAACATATCTGGAACGATTTGAAAAAACATATTCAACCCCTAACATCTCCTCCTAAAAACGGACAGAAGCTTAAGGATCTGTTAGTGAGAGAGTGGAATAACATATCACAACATGTAATCCGGAGAAAAATTGAGAGTATGCCCCGTCGTCTGCAAGAGCTCAAGTTTAGGCAATACACGATATTAGTCATTGAAATTTCACTGACATTTTACCACGTTCTGTATTTTCCATTTTTTTCGTATGCCTGTTTTATCAACAATTTGGTTTGTTTTCTGTTTTTTTTTTCAATAAAAACAATAAAAAACCGTTTTTTTTTTTCTTTCAAAACAAACATTATTGGCAAAAATATTCCAGAAACTTGAAATTTTCAAGGTGACCCGGATTTTATGATCGCGAGTGTATAATATGTATTGTGTTTAATTTTAAAAAGGGAATTAACAAATGACAGATATATCATTAAAATGTATGTTATCTTTAAACTATGGCGGCCGTGGCTCAGCCGCTATAATACTGGTGTTCTAAGCCAGACCGCACAAGTTCGATCCTCGGTAGCAATATGTTCATTTCTAAAAATGATACACCTGCTTAGAAGGTCACGTAAAGCTGTCGGCCTCCCCGGTCTAATGTGCATCGATACTAAACGCCTGGATGGCCTCATTAATGGACTCATTAAAATGCTTACCTCAAGAAGACGTACGACATCACAACGCATTTAGAATTTCCAGATTTCATCACGTCACTCAAATCATTCAGCACTTCTGGGATAAGTGGTCTAAAGAGTATCTCAGTCATCTTCAGACACGAAGTAAATGGTGTACTTCAAACAGCAGACAATTGCAAATCGGCGATATGGTCATTATCAAGGAGGATGATCTTCCACCTCTCAAGTGGTAGAGACAATGTAGTTAGAGTGGCAACAGTGCGTACAAGTAACGGACAATTTAAACTCGGTGTCAACAAACGTTGTGTTTTACCCCTTGAGATGAAATAACTTCATTTTCTATTCGTTTTATGAACTGAACTTTCATTATTTTGTTTCATGTGCGTTAAAACGGATTGAAAGGTGGACCTTCCAAAGGGGGAGGTGTGTTAAGACTCCGGCCTAACTATATTCCTTTATTTTATTTTAAAACGTGGGTAGTCCGCGGAACTGCGAACCCGACACTGGATTCTTCGCGACAGTTAGAAGCGCCACCGGGGCGAGGAAGGGAAATGACTAGTAAGAGACAGACTTCCAACGCAAAACGACAATTCATTTTCAGACTCTCAACACATTTTAATGTTATTTTAAGTTTTGTATTTGTGTAATCCAATTAATTGTATTTCTTGAATCTTTTTTGAGACTGTATTCACCCCTGCTCTTTTCTTAATCAAGTCGTTTCTGATTCTGTCCCTTCTAGTCTTGCTTAAAATCCACCGTAACATTTTCATTTCAGCTACCTTCACCTTCTTTTCCTGAATCTTCTTTACACTTTACCGCCGTACACCAACGCCGGTCTCACCACACTCTTGTATATCTTTTCCTTCGGCCTTTCCCCGATTTTTAGATCACAAAGTACTCATTCGCTTTCAGTTAAACCAACCAGCCTATATCCTGTGGGCAATTTCTCGATCTAGTGTCTCGATCTAATTTTCCGTTATGTAGGATCCAAGGGATTATAGAATCGAATAGAAATACGCTTTATTGTCACTGAAAATTGTACAATTTTATGGACAAATCTTACAAAAAGTCATAGCACAAAAGCTATTGCCAGCAAATTTACCTTTAAGATGCAGATTTGCAAATGATATCCGAAACAGGCAAAATCTTGATCATTCGTCGATAGAATATTATTTACGGATGACCCTATATATATACGTGGTGTCTTTTATCCAATAAAAACTCGCAACCAACTTTTGAATCAATGATGCTATTTAATATGTGCCTTGAGTAATCTGACTCTGTCTTCTCCTTTCAAAAGTTCTCTTATTTCGGGTTCATCAATTTTCTAAAATCAGCATTACCTAAGTTTAGTGGACCTGCTATTTTCCGAATTATTTTTCTTTGTAAGATCCTTAATCTTTCTTGATCTTTTTGTGTCAGGCACATTACTTCAACACCATATATGATTACTGGTCTAATTGCCGCTCCATAAATTTTCAGTTTAATATTCTGAGTAAGCTTTAGAAAGTTGCTGCATTTTCAGTAAGTTCTGTTTCCTGCAAGAATCCGTCCATGTTTTTATCGTTAGTTCCATTAACTGAGACCTCTATGTACTTAGTGTTCTATCTTTTCGAACTCATATTCTCCAATAATTATCTCGTAAAAAGTATTAACTGTATTTTTCCTGAAGTATATTAGTCATATTTTTGGAGATTCTATCATCTGTTATAATTGCTGATGTCGATTCTTGCATCCTTATTTTCATCAGTTTATAAGTTGGATCTAGGATCTCTAGATTTATATGTCTTTGGTTAAGTCTTGTCTTATCAGGCTGATAAAACGTTTGCTTGAAATCTATGAAGAGGACATTTAGGTCAACATCATGTTGATAAAATTTTTCAATATAATAGAATACTGATAATAGGATCACTAAATACAATGAAAGTTCAAAATCAAGTTAAAAATGTTTTTTCTTCTGTCGTTTCCTTGGGAGCTCATTTTCGTCATTTCTCGGTCTTTTAAAACCAGCATTTCCACTCTTTTAAAGATGAATTTTCGCTCCTTTCCCTGTTAGCACACACATTTTGTTTACACTTATAGGTCGGTAGGATCTCAGGTTTTGCCCATCTTCCTGCATCCTTTGCAGTCAATTTTACATTTGCAACCAAATTCAGAAGATTTTTAAACGACTTTCCATCTAAGAATTTAAGGGAAGTCTTTTGATTTTAACCTTGCTCTTTTGTAATTACTTTGGAGGAATAGAATAGAATAGAAATATGCTTTATTGTCACTGAAAATTGTACAATTTTATGGACAAAGCTTATAAAGTTAAAAAAAGTAATAATAACAATAACAATTAAAATTTACTTAAATTACATAAATCATCAATATCACAGAATAAAACATATTAAAATATGCAATCCATTGCAAAATTTCACTATATATTATGCACATTGCATAATAAAACCTTACGAACTAGTTTACGAATAAGTTTAAGCTGCTGCATGTGATACCCAAATATATATATATATATATATATATATATATATATATATATATATATATATATATATATATATATATATATATATATATATATATATATATAAATGCTTTGTTACTTGTACCTAAACGAACTATACTTTCTTAATTATTCGTTAAGAAACTCTTTCGCTGAATAATAAGGTCTTTCAGATAGATAAGCTTTTGTCAATTTACGGAACTTAAGGAAAGAAGTTGTAGATTTAAGTTGCAAAGGGAGATGGTTGTATAATTTTTTTGCAGAATATAGTATAGATTTCTTTACTAACTCAGTGGATGGGATCGGTAAATACACATCAAAGCTTGAATTTTTAGTGGAGTAGTCATGACTAGGTCTTGCAGGAAAAACATGTAGGTGTTTACGAATTAAGCAAACAGTTTCTCGAATATATAGAGAGGGAAGAGTTAAAATCCCGTGATTTTTGAAGTAGCTTTTGCAATGTGTTATTCTACTTACGCCAAAAAGATACCGTAATGCTCTTTTTGTAATTTAAAAATAACATCAGATTGGGCAGCTGCACTAGAACCCCAAAAAGGAAGGCCATATCGAAGATGAGACTCGAACAAAGAAAAGCATGTTATTTTGGATGATGCTAAATTCATTCCCTTCGAAACAGATCTTATTGCATAGCAGACTGAGGCTAGTTTCTTACTTAACAAATCGATATGAAGAGACCATTTAAGGTTGCTGTCTATTCGCTCCGTGCGTGACTGACGCGACACCTACCAATTTTCAGGTTAAACATATGTTATATATTTGACATTCTCAAATACATGCAAAATTGACAATTATTAATAATTAACTTTTTAATTATATTTTTTTAGTTTATGTACAAAATAAATGTAGTATTAAAAACTGGGTTTCTCAAAATCCATCATAATATATCTTTTCAACCACAAACGGAAAAGAAAGGAAAAAATCTAGTACTGGCAAATCAAGTTTTTCACGTGAAAGAGCATATATTTATAAAACAGTAATAGTGAAAGTTATAATATAAAAGCTAAAGTCATCAGGCACTCTGCAGTTAGCTTGAAGCCTTATAAAATATCATTTAAGGTAAATTATTTAAATTTTTCCTATTTCAATTGCATAAAAATGAAGTTATGTGATATTTAGTTTTTCATACTAATAGCACGGATCCATCTTTTTCTTTTCTCTAATTTATATGTAATCTTGGGGAACCTATAAAAACTACACTTACTATTTTTGCTATTATTAGCACAATTAAATACGCAATATGTATTTGCACACATTTTTGATAAAATTTATGCGTAAAAAGGTAGGGCCAATTTTGTAATATCTCTCCGCTACGCACGCTGGCATCGTTTCAAAGTACCCCTACCATGGTCACGCACGGAGCGAATAAAAATACCAAGAAATTTTACAGAATCAATTATAGTAATCTGGCTGTTATTGAGAAGCAAGGGTTGAAGAGCTCCTTTATAGGATAATGCTACTGTCTTATCCACGTTAAAAGAGAGTAAATTAGAGTCGAACTAGGTTTTTATTTTAAGTAGATCAGAAGTTATAATTGCATGAAGAGTTGCAATATTAGAGTTCTTCCAGGTAATACTGGTATCATCAGCAAAAAGAAAAATTTTTCCATCGATATTTAAGTTAGTGATATCATTTATAAAGATAAGGAAAAGTAGAAGACCCGGTACTGAACCTTTTGGTACTCCACATACAGTGCTTTCGTGACTAGAGTCAGTATCATTTGCTCTAACAAGTTGTTTCCTATTCCTCAAGTAAGATTGGAACCTATTCAAAGAAATACCTCGAATTCCGTAGAAACTTAGTTTTTTTTTATCAAAATGTCGTGATTTGCACAATCAAATGCTTTGGCCTAGTCACAAAAACAGTGGCAGTATAAAGATTATTGTTTATTGCTTGATATACCTCATATGGTACAAAAAACATAGCATCGCGGGTACATTTATTAGATAAAAAGCCGAACTGACTTTGTAATAAAATTTTGTTTTCAACGAGAAAGGACATAAGTCGGGCTTTTATAAGTCTCTAAATAATTTTGGATAGGACCGGTAGTAAGGCAATAGACTATAGTTGCAGACATTAGATTTATCATCACCCTTATGAAGAGGAACAATAATGGATGTCTTTAGGCACTCTGGAAATATACCTTTTTGAAACGAAACGTTAATTAGGACTTCAACACATTATTTGTGAGATTTAAAAAAACCAATGAAAACTCAAAAAAGGATTCATTCAACAGAAAGTCATATTTTTTTATAGGAGAGAAATCATTATTTGTAAAAACAATTAGGGTGCCACCATAAGCTGAACTTGGACGATCATACCTAGCAATTGTGGTATATTTTTCTACAAAAAAAGGCTCGTTAGCTTCAAGCCAGTGTTCGGTAACCGTAAACTATCGGGTGAAATCCTAATTCCTCTAGAAACAAAAATAATTCATCTGTTTTATATATTATAGAACGAATATTAATCAGAACCATGCTAAAGTTGTCATCACTATAAAAATGCGAGGTTTCTAGTCCCACAGAAAACGTCATATTATTTAAAAATTTCGTTTTGGAGAGGCAACGGAATATAAGTTTCGGTGACTAGATATTTCATACTATCATACACATCATTTTCGTAATAGCATACCCATGACTAGATATTTCAATTGATGGTACGTCATTTACGTTAGTAGGTTTAAGCAAGAATATTCCATTCATCTTCCCTGCATACACAGCTGGAGTAGCTGAAAATTGAAAATTGCAAATACCAAATTTGCAATTTCCAAAACTTAACTCTTTGAGTTTTTCTTGCGTTTCGTTGTAAAGTTCTTGTAATTCTGTTAGTTTCATTTGAAGACTAACTTTCTCTTTCACAACTGCTGCGGCTCTAGCAAACAAAACTTTATACCATACTTTGCTTCTGCCATGGTTTGGAATTTGTTGATTTTATTTTTAGCTTTAGTGTCTTCATCAAAATTTAAAAGTTTTTGCTGCAGATGCTATATCTGAATACTTCTTAGTTCCAGATCATTCTCGATTGGTTTACAATCGGTTGAAATGAAATTACAGCTGCTTTTCGTTTCATCCAATTGATGCTGCAAAGCAGCTTGATCTTCCAATAGCACTTTAAGCGTCGTTTCTGCTTCCAATAAGTTTACGTAGAGGTCAAATTCCTGTTTTAGCCAATCGTAATTATTCTCGCTCTTTTTGTATCTTCCGCTGTCGGAACTTGTCAGATTTTTCACGCACCGTCTTTACAGTTTGACTTTGGTTTGGTTCATTTCAAGTATTTCTTTTTTCAAAATTTGGATGTTTTTCTCGTCTCTGGCCTTCATTTTTATCAACTGATTTTGTTCTTGTACCCTTCTTTTTTTGTTTGGTTTTTTGGCATGGCCTGATAATCTACAACGTGATTGCTTGTTTTCTATTTTCGTTATTTGGACATTTAGATTGAACTGTTTCTTTGCATGCGATTCATGGTTTTCTTGATTATCTTCCGGTTGTTCATTTTCGCCTTCCGCAAGATCTTTTATGGATGGTTTATTAAGTTCGTAATTAGCGATTTCGTTATCGATGTATTTTTGATCATTATTTATTTGTTCAAACTGTTCTTTTATTTGCTGTTGCAAATTTGCCAAATTTTCGTTTAATAAATCGTGATTATTTGTTTCAAGTCCTATACTACAGCTATTTATTGTAATATCACAGATATCGTTAAGTCCCACAAGTTTTTTATTGAAGACTTCGTTTTCATTTTGCAAAATTATTATTTTTTCATACAAATTAGTGTTGTTAAAAAGGGCCGCGGCAAGTTGCACACTAAGATCTCTTTTCTTGGTTTTGAGATCTGTATTTTCCTTTTAACCAACCAATTATATTTCTTGTGAACAAACGGCTGGGCCACCTTGTCTTAGGATTTGTAATCTAAATTGTTGTATTGTCTTCTTACGTAAGTTAATCTCAGCAGCCTATGGATACTGATTAACAATAGGTTTATTCTTTATTTTTTTCGTCTAATCGGCGTATCGAAGCGTAGAAATAGTTTCATCTAATCTGCAATCTGCCGGACTAACGCAGGCTATCATGAGTGTAAAACTTCCTCGAGGTGAGTCTTTCAGTAGCCTAGTTAGGTTACTATCTCTGTAAGGAATGAACCCATGCTAAAATTTTGCGTCTCCAAGGCTACTGATTGAATTTCCTAATACAAAAAGTCCTTTGTTGATGTTAACACCTTTTTAAATGTATTTAGTATAGCTCCTTTTTAGGAATCTTACTGCCAACCAAGTCTACTAAAAATATAATGTTGCCTATTTGTTTTCATGGCAATTCTCTTTATTATTCATTGAAATATTAAAGGTAAATATCGCATGACTTCTCGAGTTATGTGCATTCATAGCTGTTGCACTTGTTGCCCTGATTTTGCTTCCCTTCTGCAACGTTTTCAGAACAAATTTTACAGTCTGTCCTTTATTTTTGTCCTCCCTTATTTCCAATATGCATTGCTCCTGGTTTATCAGTGAATAAATCATAATGCACTTCTTGGTAAAGTTCCATAAAATATATGGAAATATTAAAATCACAAGAATAATTTTCTTTTACAAAATCAAATATTTCAATCACAGCTCTTTGTATAACACCCATGTCTTCATGTTCTCTGTAAGCTGTTCCTATAATATGTGTGGTATGGGGTTTTCCTGAACCTGTTTAGTTTTGAGTCATGCTGAGAATTGAGATGAAAGTACTGAGTTTTGTTATGTAAAATACTTTTCTTTTGATTTCCGTTTCCAAAATCCAATAGAATTGTTGTTGTCTCAATTAAAAAGTAATATGAGGAAAAATAATAATTTTCCCAAATCATTTTCGACTGTTGTAGATTTAATTAAGGCCGAATGTAATAATATTGCAGATAATTGGAAAACATGTATAGAACATGTCAAAAAACTAGAAGAAAAATACTTACACTTCTAAAACATATAGACTTATAAATAGAGTAATTATAGATTTAAACGATAGCGATGATAGTGATACCGATTTAAATGTAGACGATAGTTAAGTTTAAAATTATTTTTGTATTATTTCACTATGTTAAATATATATTTTAATATAAAAGTATTATTTATATGTATTTTTCTTTTACTTTGTGGGATTGCCGTAATTTTGATAAAATGCATCAGTATATAAGTTCGACCCTGTATACAACTATACCTAGAATATTAAATCCGAAATATCTTGCAACGAACTGTACATTTTAATGTTATATCTGTCATTTGTTAATCCCTTCTAAAAAATTAAATACAATGCATATATTTCGCTAATCTGTCAAATATTTTTCATCGCATCAAAAATTACATTAAAACGAATTTTTGAACAGCAGTAGAAAATATAACATATTTAATACTTATCTGGAGACAGACGTCAAACAAAACCAACATGCAGCCTATTTCGATAAACACATCTCCTAGAAGAAACAGAAAAGTATTCTATATTATCTCGTATGTGTTCACGTTCAAGGATATATTGGTACACTTCTACAAAACCAGTTTATTCTACTTGTTTACAATTATAACTAATTGATAACTATCACTGCAATAACTCAATTACTCCTGTTATTTAAACTGTCAACTTCCTGTGTTTATATATACATTTTCTGAATTTCCAGACATTACTAGACATTTCCAGATTTTTCGATGAAATCTCGAACATTCTAGATTGTTTTAATACTTCTTCTTTTTCGTCAAAGTACTTTTTCTATATGGAATATAGTTTTTTTCCTTTATAGTTCAACTCGAATAACTAGTCTCTCAGGAAAGTTATTCTCTAGATATGAACTACCTTATAGTTATGATATGAACGACCGATATGTACGTTAGGGATGATGAACGTTCTTCTTAGCAGGGAGGCAATCTTCCAAAATAAGATCTTGATAAAGCTTTATGTTCGGAACTTCTAAAGGCTAACAGGAATAGAGGAATTAAAGTATCCCAATCTTTTTGATTATCAGCGACAAACATTAAAAAGTATTGACAAACCGTTCAATTATGTCTTTTGATTATTCCGTCTGTTTGTGGATGGAGAGGCGTTGTGCGAGTTTTCTTGATACCCAAGATTTTTAATTCTTGACGTAATTCTGATTCAAAATTTCGTTCTTGATCAGAATTTAACTTTAAAGAAACTCTATGTCTTGAATGTGTGTTATAAATGCTGCTACTACTGTAGTCGTTTCTTGATTAGGAAGTGGTGCAATTTCAGGACATTTTGAAAACATTCCATTGCGACTATTAAGTACTTGTTTTCTTTCTCTGTCATCGCAAGTGGACTGAGAATATCCACTGCAAGTCGTTCAAAAAGCTCTCCGCAAATATATTTGCCATTTTACTACGACTTCTTGTTCTAGAGCAATTTCTACCGTTACATAAATCGCATTTCTTACACTAACCTTTTACATCTCGACAACAATTGATCTCTACTAAAATCTGTGTCGAACTCTGGTCAGTGTTCTTTTGACTCCAAAATGTCATTCAGAAATGCTGCTATGAAGTTCTTGCAACATACTTTTAAGATGTGATTTTGGCAGTACTACTTGTTGAACTGTACATACTACATCGGGACTTTTCCATTTCCGGTATAATAGACAATTGGAAAGATACAGATTCACATTGAGCCCAGTGTGCCTTTATAGTTCCACTGTAGTTGGTTATTTCCTGCCAAATAGCTCTGACTACTAAGGTTTTCCAGGGAAATCTTAATACTTTCCCAGAGAGCCTTTTGAATGACTTCCACTTCCGATGACAGAGAGAGGAAAAAAGTAATTAATGGTCGCAATGGATTATTTTCAAAATGACCTGAAATTGCACAGCTTCTTAATCAAGAAGCGACTACAGTAGCAGAAGCATTCATAACACACGTCGTAGAAAGACACGAGTTCCTTTAGAGTTACATTCTGATCAAGAATGATTATTTTGAATCAAAATTATGGCAAGAATTAATGAGAATCTTGAGTATTAAGAAAACTCGCACTACGCCTCTGCATCCTGTTTGTCAATACCTTTCAATATTTGTCACTTATAATCAAAAAGATTGGGAAACTTTAATTCATTTAATCGTGTAAGCTTATATATAAGTTTCGAACATGTAGCCACCGGTTACTCTCCATCGAGTATGATCACCGGAAGAGAAATGAAGCTTCCTCAAGATCTTATTTTCAGAAGATTTGTGAGAAGAAGAACGTTCAGTCCTGACGTACATCGAAAATTTAAAAGAAAAATTGCAAAAAGTCTACGAATTTGCTCGTAAAAGTTTAAAGCTTCAAAGTGATAAAGCCAAGGCCAGGCTCAACATGCATGCTACTGGGACAACTTTCGAAAGAAGTGACCCAGAACGGTTATACAATCCCAAACGTAAGAAAGGACTTTGTTCGAAACTTCAACGAAACTGGGAGGGCAACCGTCTTGTAGAAAATAAATGATCTTCTACCGCATCCAGTTTTCAGCTAAAGTAAACTTAAGGTAGTTCATATCGAGATATTAGCTCCATACCATAGAACTGATCCCTGTTGGCTTCAATCGGTGCCTGATAGACCAGTTATTCGAGTTGAATGACCAGAAAGGAGCAGTGTTACGATAGTTACGTGAGATTTATTCCATATAGAAAAAGTTCTTTGACCCAAAAAATAGAAGTATTAAAAAAAATTAGGACGTTCTAGATTTCATCGTAAAATTGCGAAATCTCTAAATTTCTGGAACGTCAGAAAATGTATATAAACACAGCAAGTCGACAGTTTAAGTAGCAGTAGTAATTAAAATTTGAATAGTTGTTATTGTGTAAAATTTGAAAACAAGTATTGTAATATTGTTGGTGTCACAATAAAAGTAATGTAAAGAAGTGTAACACTGAGATGGAGTGCGAAATATATGATACAGAAAATTCTCATATAAAAGAGAATTATAATAGAGTTTTGGAAAATTTATTGTGTAACTTGTATAAAACAGGAGCAATGCATATTGAAAATAAGCGAGAATAAAACTAAGGGTATACACATCCCAAACTTGACCGAAGTAGACAGACAGTCTGTAAAATCTGTTCTGAAAACCTTGCAGAAGGGAAGCAAACGCAGGGCTACAAGTACAACAGCTATGAATGCACACAGCTCGAGAAGTCATGCGATATTTACCTTTAATATTTCAATGAATACTAAATAGAACTGCCACGAAAATAAACTGGCAACATTACATTTTTAGTAGACTTGGTTGGCAGTAAGGGTGGCCGCACACAGAAAGAGCAAAACTGTTTTAGTCAAAAACGTTTTTGACTAAACGAGTCTGATGCTGACGTTTCCATATAAATGAAATGAGCTGACGCACACTGATTAGTCGTGTGTCTAAAGCATGTTTAGGCTCATTTAGTTTCAGTCAGTCTGTTTGATGTTGATTACCGGATCGTCGTTTTGTCACGTTTTGTGTCGAAACATTTCAATGTACGCAGGCGCAACGTGTTTTTGGAATTCCCTTCTTAAAACCGCACGAGTAGTCAACAAGAAGCACATGTGGAAACAGCGATAGTTTGCTTGTTTATATTGTGTGTATCATGGAAGTGGACGCAGAAAAATTAATTGTACTGATTGAGGTCAGATTCTTTTCTCATTTATAGGATGCACCCAAAATTGTCTTTTATTTTGCGTTTTTTTGTCCTGTAGGAGGAACCACTGCCAGAAAACTAGTGAAATTTCGTCGTTATCTGTCGATATCTTTAATAAAACTGATTGCAGTATGGTTTGTGCAAACATTTTGTTCGTCTTGAAAACAAAATGTTTCTTGTGGAAACAAAAACGTTTTTGTTTCAAACAAAAACGTTTTTGACTAAAACAGTTTTGCTCTTTCTGTGTGCGGCCACCCTAAGATGCCTAAAAAGACAGAAGCTATAGTAAATACATTTAAAAAAGGTGTCAACATCAACAAAGGACTCTTTGCAGTAGGAAATTTAATCAGTAGTCTTGGAGACGCAAAATTCCAACATAGATTTATTCCTTATAGAGACAGTAACCTAACTAGGCTACTAAAAGATTCACTTCGAGGAAATAGTTTTACACTCATGATAGCCTGCGTTAGTCCGGCAGATTACAATTTAGAGAAAACTATTTCCACGCTTCGATACGCCGATCAGACGAAAAAAATAAAGAACAAGCCTATTGTTAATCAGTATCCATAGGCTGCTGAGATTAACTTACTTAAGAATACTATACAACAAGTGAGATTACAAATTCTAATACAAGGTGGCCCAGCCGTTTGTTCACAAGAAATGGAATCGATTAAAATGGAAAATATAGATCTCAAAACCAAGAAAAGAGATCTTAGTTTGCAACTTGCCGCGGTCCTTTTGAAGAACACTAATTTGTATAAAAAAATAATAATTTTGCAAAATGCAAACGAAGTCTTGAATAAAAAACTTGTGGGACTTAACGATATCTGTGATATTACAATAAATAGCTGTATAGGACTTGAAACAAATAATCACGATTTATTAAAAGAAAATTTGGCAAATTTGCAACAGCAAATAGAAGAACAGTTTGAACACATAAATAATGATCAAAAATACATCGATAACGAAATCGCTAATTACGAACTTAATAAACCATCCATGAAAGATCTTGGAAAAGGCGAAAATGAACAACCGGAAGATAATCGAGAAAACCATGAATCGCATGCAAAGAAACAGTTCAATCTAAATGTCCAAATGACGAAAATAGAAAACAAGTAATCACGTTGTAGATTATCAGGCCACGCCAAAAAACCAAACAAAAAAAGAAGGGTACAAGAACAAAATCAGTTGATAAAAATGAAGGCCAGAGACGAGAAAAACATCAAAATTTTGAAAAAAGAAATTCTTGAAATGAACCAAACCAAAGTCAAACTGTAAAGACGGTGCGTGAAAAATCTGACAAGTTCCGACAGCGGAAGATACAAAAAGAGAGAGAATAATTACGATTGGCTAAAACAGGAATTTGACCTCTACGTAAACTTATTGAAAGCAGAAACGACGCTTAAAGTGCTATTGGAAGATCAAGCTGCTTTGCAGCATCAATTGGATGAAACGAAAAGCAACTCTAATGTCATTTTATAGATGAAGAATGATTAAGGATCTTACAAAGAAAAATAATTCGGAGAATAGCAGGTCCACTAAACTTAGGTAATGCTGATTTTAGAAAATTGATGAACCCGAAATAAGAGAACTTTTGAAAGAAGAAGACAGCGTCAGATTAATCAAGGCACAAAGACTCAGATGGATGGAAAATCTAGAAAGGGGATAATCCAGAAAGAATTATCAAGTAACTCTCCAGATGAAGACCAGTAATAGGAGGACCAGGAGGAAGACCCAAAACGAGATGAGAGAACCAGATAATTAAGGATCTTACAAAGATTAGAGTTAGATAATTAAAATCCATAAGCAAAAAAGAAAAGAATGAAGAAATATTGTAGAGAACGCCAAGTCACACAGCCAAATTTAAAATAAAACATATAAATCCTAAACTATTACTATCAGGTTAAAATTAATAAGACTCCTGCTATACAAATATCGTTTCATAATACTTTGGACTCTTGAAGTTTGTTTATAGAGTTACATCACCGTAAGTATTGACTTTTCATCTAGGGTGA
The DNA here is from genome assembly GCF_040954645.1 of Diabrotica undecimpunctata. Classification (NCBI taxonomy): domain Eukaryota; kingdom Metazoa; phylum Arthropoda; class Insecta; order Coleoptera; family Chrysomelidae; genus Diabrotica; species Diabrotica undecimpunctata. The sequence continues at coordinate 96,035,589 of NC_092808.1, read as the reverse complement.
TGTACTACTTAGTAGTATATTAGAGTAAATAAATAAATTTTCCAGTCTTAATATGCTGGTAGTATCGATATAATTAAAAATAACTAAGCTCAGCTCTACTTAAAGTGTTTTAAGTAACCAAGAATGACACAGTCGGAGTAAATCGCCATATATGTCCCGTTGAAATAATGGGATTCACCTTCGAGGCCAATAAACTTTCCGGTGCACAGCACTGAATATCTACCTTGTAATGTCCAGGCGTGAAAAATATAACATTGCATTCGTGATTGGCTTTAGCTTGTGGTCTTAATTCAGCAAAGGATCTCCTGGAAATTATAATAGTTTGTTAATTGAAATCGTAAAGAAGAAATAAAGTAGTAAAATAATTAATTCTTATTTGATACTTTCGCTGTCAAACAAAAGATAACAAGTAGGTCAAGGTTTATTTATTTCTTACGGCAACTGCGAGCTAGCACGTCATTCGTTATAACCGTATACCGTTATTTATACCCGTAAATCATATCTACGTATTGTATCGCACGAAAACTAGAACATGAGTTAGCCGTTTTTTAATTATTTTACAATTTCAAAAACTGAATTCATAAATTCAAATTTATAAAAGTTGCAACATTTCCTCTTGTAATCAACGAAAATTAATGTTTTTTGAAGTGAATACTTCTTAGCGCTCCGTATGATGTTTTGCACGGGCTCGAAATACTATTTAGCGTGACACGAAAATCGAGACGGGTGTAGTAACCTTGCGGTATACCGTAATATACATAATATAAATAAATATGCTCTATATTTTTTTATAACAAATCAAGAACGACTGGATCGATTGGGCTATTTCATTTTTTAATTAAATAAAGTTAAATAAAAAAAATAAATTATATGAACTTAAATAAAATTATAAACAATTATAAAAAGATATTAAAAATTATAAAAAAATTTATTAAAATTATTATAAAAAATTATAAAAAGTAAATAAAATTAAATAAAGTTAAATACAATTAAATAAAATTAAATAAAGTTAAATAAAATTAAATAAATTTAATTAAAATAAAAAAAAATATTTTAGATATTTTATAGTCGTTTACATCTAACGGTAGAAAGGCTTAGGACTAAGTAAGTAAGTAAGTATAGTCGTTTATAGATACGTATTTACAAATTAAGGTTTTTAATGAAAATGAATTAATATATCGTCCCATAATTCATAAGAGAATTATGGCGGGGGTATTATATAGAGGGGAGACTTCATTAGAATATAATTATAATAAAAATAAAATAATTAAGCATATTTAACAAATTTTGAAAATTACTAAAATCATTAAACAAAATTTTTAAAGAAAAAATTTAAGATTTTTTAAATTTTTAATAATCTAAATGTAAGGTGTTATTATAAAAAATATATTAATTTAATTAACCTACATATAGTAATAACACGCTATAAGAAGTATTCACTTCTATCGGCACTTCCCAAGTGCCATGCCTTTTTTTTTTTTAATTTGGGTTACCTTATTGCATCGATGATAAAAATTCAATTAGATAATTTGCGAGTTGTCTATTTAACCGAGTAATTTGTTTAAACAATTTAAAATAAATATTTATTTTGCCAAATTTTACTTTTATGTTATTATTATTAGTAGAAAAGGTTACGAACTGATAGGTAACTTAAATATTTATGTATTATAGTTATAATGATATCTTTAAAACAAATATTTTACAAACAAATTAATTTTTTATTTAAAAATCAAATCTATATCTGTTAATTTTCCTTGAATTATGTTTATTATTTGTAAAATTACATTTCTCGACTGAAAAACATTACAAATATATTTTAGTATAATCACAGAATACATTACCCAACAAGAAGCGAAACGAAGGGCTTTTTCGCAATACAAATTTCTGTGACAATCCGCCATGTTCTAAATAGTTTATCTGTCAACCTATAAGAACTGAAGTTTGTTTACGTATTAAGAAGTGTTGTTTCGTGTGTATTATTTAATAGTAAAAAAAGAATAATACTGTAATACATATTCTTGTAATAAACTCATTGTGATGACTGCACGATTTTATTGTGTTGTTCGTGGGTGCCCATCTAAATCTGCTGAGGAAATAAGTCTCTTTTCAATACCGAGAGATCGTAGCAGCTAAACAAATTAAATTTGAAAATCAAACGCGTTACAAAAGTTATCTAAACATTTATATTTTAATTGATATAAGGGTGAATGCTCGAATAAATGAACTTTGATAAAATAAAGGCAGATATCGAGCACAGTTTTATTAATTAAATCTTGCCCAAGTACTTTCGCTTCCTAGAGCACCTGAGAAATGCCCCTGAAGATGCTCTAGGAAGCGATAGTACTTGGGCAAGATTTAATTAATAAAACTGTGCTCGATATCTGCCTTTATTTTATCAAAGTTCATTTATATTTTAGTTAAAAACACTTTGTTCTAGACCTAAATTATGCCTAATGGCATAAAAATTATAAATGTGCGAGCAACATTTTGAACCAATATACATGTCGAAAGGAAACGAAAGGAAGATATTATTTATGCAAGCACATCCTACGATTTTCTCGCACAGCCATCATTCACAATACACAGACGAACCATTAAAGAAAGTCATAAGGCTGGAAGGTAGGTACAGTATATTTATTCACAATTATAGTGCTTCATTATAAAAATCAGTATCTACTTATATAAGTTGTTTGTTGTTTTTCAATATAAAAATATATAATATAAACAGGATCTGGAATTGTGAAATTTAATGATCTTTTATCAGCCTTATTAAGAACATATCTTATGGTTACATACTGAGTAATATTTATGTTGTGGTTTTAGGTACAACTGAAATAGATAATGTACAGCAAGTTGCCATTAAAAATCAAACTGATGCTAAACATAGTATACCTGATACTTACTACTCACTAATTACTTACCAACTAATCACTAATAAGCATTAACATATCTACTTTGAATTTTTGTATGTTATTTGGTCATTACATATATTTTTATATTTCAGGTGTTGATGTTAATACGCAGGAAGTGTCTACCAGACCCCATACTCTAGTATATACACAATCAGCTGCAACGCTAATCCCCTCTCAGTTATCTAATGGTACACCACGAAAATCAAGAATGAGGTTGAAAATAAAAACTTTACGTGCGAATGTTAAAAAAGCATGTACCTCCTCCAAAAAGAAGGAAGATGATAAAATTATATTCAAATTGGAAACAGAAACTAGCATATTTCTTTGTGAATACTACCTTTAAATCAAATCAGCTTCTTCCTATTATAAAAGAAATGTATTTATAAACTATTTCAATCAGGTTTATATGTGAATTGTCTTGTTACTGATATGGGATCGAATTCTCTAAAATTGAGTAAATTACTTGGGATTTCTCCAACTAACTCAGAATTTGATGTCAATTAACAAAAAATTGTTTATATATTTGATCCATGTTCATTTAATTAAAGCCACTAGAAATAACTTAATTAATAATGTTTTTTATATTGATGACAAAAAAACGTCTCGGTCGTTTATAGAAACTGTTCATCATGAAGATAAAAATCAGTTTTATAAGTGTGCACCAAAAATATCACACTCCCATATATTATATCCTACATCTTTTGAAAAAATGGGAGTAAAACTAGCATCTCAAATTTTAAGTAACACTGTTGCAAGTTATATGTACACATATATTTCTCTTGGTATTCTTCCATCAGATGCATTGGGAACAATAGAAATTATTGAAAAATTTAATAATTTGTTTGATATTTTAAATTCTACTGATAAGAATAATCCTAACAAATTTAAAAATGTATTTGAGGGAACTGATTTTCAGATCAATTACCTAGATTCTATGATAGATTTGGTACATAAACTGAAAATATTAGATAAAACAGGAAAATATGTAACTTGTCGTTCTCGATAAAAAAAGTGTTGGATTGTAACAATTAATTGTGTTAAAAAGCTTTGGGATAACTTATCATCTCACGATTTTAAATACTTAAAATCAAGAAGACTTAATCAAGACTGTGGAAAATTATTTTGGGAGTATAAGACAACAAGGTAGAAATTCCATCAATCCAACTCCCATACAATTTCAGAGGGCATTTAAAAAACTGTTTTGTCAAAATTTTATGCATTCTAACAAAATGAATTGCAAATATGATTTAGATAAACATTTAATGGATTTAAATGTAAAAACAGTTTGTAGTCAACAATATTCTCCAATGAAGGCTCTCTCGCTACCAGATTGTGATTACAGAACAGAAAAACTAACAAGCCAAAATGCTTTTCAGTTTGTATGTGGATATTTAATTAAAAAGCTCTCAATATTTATGTTTGTCATATATGTAATAAATATTCAAAGGAAATTGAAGAACTAGATTATTGACACATTTTAAAGCATACAATATTGATAAATTTGATTATGGGGGACTGAGAACACCAAGTGAGGGCTTTGTATAATATATTTATAAGAAAGAATGTTGTGTTTTTCAATCTATATTATAATGTAAGCTTAATAAATAAACATTATTATAATCATTAATTACAATAAATTTCTATTATTATTATTTTATTACAACTTTTTACCCTTCCCTACCACAAATGTGATATATCCAAGCGAATTGAATGTAGTACTGTACAACCAGAAGTTTCAGAGATGCACAGAAAGAAATCGAAGGGGTATATTATAGTGTTTTATTACAATTGTTTACCCTTCCCTACCATAAATTTATAATAAGTAGAGACATATAAATATCTGGGCACCTGGGTTGATGACAAAAATGACCAAAGCAGAGAAATCAAAGTCCGAATTGAAACTGCAAGGCAAGCATTTGTGAAAATGAAGACAATGCTTACCAACAGAGACCTTCAGTTGCATCTCAGATTGAGGGCTCTAAGATGTTACATATTTTCTATCTTACTATACGGAATGGAAGCTTGGACATTGAAGAAACAACACATAAGAAAAATAGAAGTGTTCGAAATGTGGTGTTACAGAAGAATATTAAAAATTCAGTGGGTTCAAAGGATTACCAATGCTGAGGTACTACGACGTCTAAATAAGGAGTTAGAAATTATGAACAGCATAAAAAGAAGAAAACTAGAATATTTGGGTCACATAACCAGAGGAGAAAAATATGAGCTGCTGAGAATTATTATGCAAGAAAGGATCCAAGGAAGAAGAAGCATAGGAAGAAGACGCATCTCCTGGCTGAAGAACCTTAGAGAATGGTTTAACTGTAGTTCACTACAACTTTTCAGAGCAGCAGCCAACAAAGTGACCATAGCCGTTATGATATCCAACCTCCGATAGGAGTTGGAACTTTAAGATATAAATTTGATATGTCCAGGGGAATTAAATTTTGTACAATATAACCAGAAGTTTCAGAGACCCCAGATGCACAGAAAGAAATCGAAGGGGTATACAGTCATTCTAGCCGCAGCTGCAGAGTTTCTACGTGCAGCGAAAATATCGTGGTGTTAGAGGTCAATAGATATTCACATTCAAAGAAATTCCTCAAAACTAAACAAAAAAGTCAGCAACTTAAGACAAACGATAGATGAACGTTAATAGATATTTTAAAAGTATAATTCTGTATTGATAAGTAAAAAAGTATTGAATCAAAAGTATCGATTTTTACAAGTTTTTTTATACCTTAAAAAAAACGATAAAAAGTAATAGAAATCGATTGATTTTCACCTCTATTTTGAAATTAACTCTCAAATTCAATCGCTTTATCGGATTTTTAATGTACTAAAATACTTTTAGTACGTTAATATGTTTGTTTAAAAAAATAAATTGATATCTTTGACTTAAGACCATTTTATTTATCAGTACAGATTATTGAGTTATATTAAATTTTACAGAAAAAAATACAATTCGTACAAAACAGATCTACTTCAAAAACATTAGTTTTAATGATTACTTTGTTTATCAGTGTAACTATAATTTTTTTGAATGACTTTCTCATTACTTTTCTTAGTGTATTAAGTAGTTTAACTGTCATTGTTACTCCGAAATTTCTGTCATACGAACATCAAAGGTACCGACAAAGCTTTCGCTTCTTGTTGGGTGGTGTATTCTGTGGTATAATTATAAATAAAAAGTAGTAAACATGCGTTTCCCTAAATCATTCAGAACAGCTATAAATAAAGATATAATTACCATAATGATTTCCAATATTGTTCTGGTGACATTTTAATACTATTTACTATCTTTGGGTATTAACCATAATTTCAGTTTAAAACACGTTTATTTTGACGTTTCGATTTTAATTTCGGTTTAATATAATAGTTTTCAAATACAAATTAAACATAATTTCTCATCAAGTTATACGACGATTTCGAATAATCAAAAAAAGGAAGAGGGTACATCAACAATCACATTATTATAAACTTACTTCGTGCTACCAGCAGTAGCAAGTCTAGTGTCCATTCTATAATTTAGCGTACCATTCTCATAGTCTTGATAAAATTGAATAGTCATTGTTATCTGATGCAATGTCTTCTCTAGACTGTTAACGACAGCCATTTTTAGTGCTAAACAATCTCCAGCTTCGCACGTTACTTCTTCCTGAGCTTTCACAACATCACCATTAACGGTTACCTCTAAAAAAAAAAACATCAATTTAAATAACCAATTTTCCTTAGTCAATTTTCGCAATAATCAATTAAGATCGTTTTAAACTATTATAATGTCGCCGCCTTTTATTTTATTGAATTCAGAGGTCCATTATAAGTTTATATATTTTTAATTTTAAAATCTTCTGGATTTACAATCAATTCAACAAAAAAAATTTATCAATTCATCGAAAAAAAAATTATAATTAGAGCAGATTATGCAATTAGACTTCCTTCGATATAAATAATATTATAGAGGTATAAAGAAAGACACAATAAAATTATAAGCGACCGAAATGAAATTGCTAAATTCAAGTAACGATAACTATTAACCGGACTTAAAGCTTAAGAAACAAAGTGCAGCAAAAACGAAGTTGGAGTACTACTCTCACGAGTATAAAATACTGAATGTACCAATTACAATGCAAGAACTTAGGGATGCCCTAATGTCAACTAAAAATTTCGCTTCAGGCCCAGACGGTATACCATTAATTTTTTATAAACCTACCAGAAAATGGAATGTCTTGGCTGTTAAAATTTTACAATTTTATTTGGACAAATCAGGTCTTTCCATCTGTATCGTCAGACAGCATTATAATTCCTCTGCTCAAACCCAATATCTCGGACATGTGATGAGAGACGAAAGATATAACATCTTGAGACTCATAATTCAAGGAAAAGTAGAGGGTAGGAGAAGCGTAGAAAGAAGACGCGTTTCCTGGTTGAAGAACCTGAGAGAGTGGTATGGTTGCAGCTAAAGGCAATTGTTCAGAGCAGCTGCCTCGAAGGTCAGAATAGCCATGATGATTACCAACCTTCGTCGCGGAGATGGCACTTAAAGAAGAAGCTCCAACCCAACAAAGACAGAACAAACATAGACTCGTAGCGTCCTAAATCACTCACTAATGTATCACGTACGGTTCTAGAATAAATTTAATTCCTCAGCAAAGTGGCTTTAGAGTCATAGATACACGAACGTTTTGCTACTAATCAAGAGATCATCGCTGTATTCTTCGATATTACCAAGGCGTACGACAAGGTTTGGAGGTTTAATATTATATCCAAATTACCCAAATAGGGAATCAGGGGTAATTGCTAAGATTCATAGAAAACTCTCTTCAGTTAAGAGCTTTCTCTATTTTCGCCGATAATTCAACTTAAAAAAAAAATCAGGAAAACGGAACACCTCAGGGGTCAGTTATGAGCCCAACTCTCTTTCTCGTGGCTATCAACGACATACTGGATCACTGCTCCTCGCTAGTTAAGGGAAAATATATGCCGACGATGTGGTTTGCCCTTTGCAAAGGGCAAGAATATAAGAATGATTCAAAAACACTTACAAGAATCCATTTATAAACTAGAGATAAGTCAAAATTACTATCACCGAACGGCTAAACCAGATAAGTAAAGAATTCGGATTTCAGATCAACACAGGAAAAACAAAAATAATGATCATAGGGCAAATAATAATCTACTGCACATACACCAAGTGACAAATTTCGAAGTTGTGGACAGATTGGTATATTTGGGATCCTTGACAACCAACAATGGCCATAGCTGCTCAGAAATCATAGCCTAGCAATGATCCAAAGAGCAGCATCTAAATTAATTAAAATATGCGAAGATCAAAGAGTAACACAGAACACTAAGCTCAAGTTGGTGAATGCTATTATTTTTCTGATTGCTACATACGCAGCTGAACTCTCAAAAAATCAATAGAAGTAAGATCTAAGCCTTCGAAATGTGGTTTACAGAAGAACTTTACGCGTGTCCTGGACAGAACACAGAACTAACCTGTCAATTCTGGAAAAGTTTAATATAAAAGACTAAAAGTAAATCGAGAATACCAAAATTACTTCGGCCACATAGACATAGGAACGGGGACCATGGAAGTATTGGTGGTAGAAGGCGAAGACCAAGAGAAAGATCTTTACCACGATGGGTAAACAAAGTGAATATCCTGGTGGAAAAATCCCTACATGAAGTCGTTCATCGGGCACACTATCGCAGCCAGTGGAGACAGCAAGCTAATAATATTGAGAGTATCACCACGTCCTAACAAGGGCTCGAGGAATGAGGGGAACGAGAGTATTGACAATGTCAAGGCAAAAATGACACTCTATTTAGCGAAAATTTGATGGTAAATATACTCAACGTGTCCTATTTTAATAGCCAACCCTAATTACGATTTTTTTAGATGGCTCTGTATATTATGACTTACGACACATTCGGTGCGTTAGACAGCAATTATAATTCGTCAGCAATATACTTCACATTGCCAAGGTCTGTAGCAAGTGATCCAAATACATGAACATTTTTTATGGTTCTATCATCTCACTATGCAATAAAAATAGAATGCCATAGAACTAACTAAAGAAATTAAGAGGATTCTAGGGATGACAAGGAAATATATGAGTAGTTCCCTGTCGTTTTAAAGTTATAGTAAAAATCCACGGGGTGACTACCACATTAAAGATCCGTAAGCATATCCCCAGAACACCACAATGGCTGAAAATCCAAAACAAACGGCGCTCAGCCCGGGCACCCCTTAAGTGGGGAGAGGGTGCTAAGAATCCCCCGGTCAGCCAATAATGGCCCAAAAGTTAAAAGGATCGGTACGTGGAACATTCAAAGCATGTACCAAACAGGCAAAGCAGCAAATAAATAGCAGCAAAGGAATAAGAATTATAGATGAACACCATATCTATTATTCTGGAGACGACACAACAAGAAACAGAAATGGCGTAGCGATAATAGTAAAAAGGGAAATAGCTAAAGCAGTAATAGGATTGACGCCCATATCAGACAGAGTTGTGCTATTGAAAATTAACTCAAGTCCCTCTAATATAAACATCATTCAGATCTACGCACCGACATCAGAATCCACTGAAGAAGAAATATGAACTTAGTATTATCATGGGCAATTTCAATGCCAAAATAGGACAAGGTACAGTCGAGGAGAAAGACTGATCCTCTGCCAAGAGACGGATATAGTTGTATGTACACTTTTTAAATTGAAAATGATAAGCCCATGAAAATGATAGGAAAATGAGGCGCAAGATAGATATAAGACTACTAAAAGAAAATGGCATCCAGAAAATGGTAAAAACAGAGATTAATAAGAATTTTGGGAAAATAGTTGAAGACACTACTAGAGGCATAGAACAGTGGAACGAAATGAAGACATATATTACCACAATTTCGCATAAATATCTAACATCAAAAAGAGAAAAGAAGCAAGAACGGATGACAGATAAAATATTACAGATGATGGAAGAGCGAAGAAAATTAAAACGTAGAAATGACAACGAATACAAAAAGTTGCATAAGACCAAAGGAGATAAAAGGAGCAAAAGAAGCATGGCTGACGAAGAAATGTACGGAAGTTGAAACACTACAACACAAACATGACGATTTCCATATGCACAAAAAATCAAAGAGGTACAGAACACCAGGAAACAACGCAACACAGGCATGGTTGTAGACATTGAAAGCCAGATTTTGGGCTCCTTACTATAATTCACTCGCGCATATACACCAAACACCTGAGTGAAGTTCAATTTGGATTCAGAACAGGACTCGGAACGAGGGAAGCACTTTTTAGTTTGCAAGTTCTAAAACAGAGAGCCAGGGATGTCAACTGCGATATGTATGCATGTTAAATTAATTTCGAGAAGGCATTTGATAAAGCCCCACATGGGAAACTAATCGAAATCCTAAAAACGTCAGAACTCGATGGTAAGGATATAAGACTGATCTCAAACTTATAAATATCTCCAACAATAAACAACAGTGCGATTAGAAAATGAAAAAGAAGTTAGACAGGGTCTCATATATACACCACACAAGTAACATAACTTTTCTCCAGTGGCTAAGAAAAGACAAAGAAATTATTAACACCATAAAAAAACAGAAAATTGGCTTACTTCGGTCACATCATGCGTAATGATAAATACCGACTTCTACAGTTGATTCTACAAGGCAAGGTCGAGGGTAGGAGAGGCCCTGGACGTAGATGTACAATTCTGACTGGCCAATCTTAGGAAGTGAACTGGTCTGAAGTTGTTTTTTTGGCATGTTTAGTTTGGTGGACTCCCTTATGGAACCAAAATTTTTGTCGGACAAGATTTTTTTCGAATATTTCACGAAGTCAACTTTTGTATTCATTAAACAGCAATAAGTTATTAATAAATTTGATACATCACTTCAAAATGAGCACTTTTGGATAGGCTGGAGAGAAAAAGAACCCGGTACAGAAAGTATACCAACAGGTATTTGGGGGTCGAGGTCTTATGAAGCTATCCTGAAAATTGTAGCCTGTTATGTATGAGTGATATAGTATGTCGCCTGTCACATAGACTATTACTTCTGCCACATCATGCGTAATAATAAATACCGACTTCTACAGTTGATTCTGCAAGGCAAGATTGAGGGTAAGAGAGGCCTTGGTCATAGACGTACAATCCTGGCTGGTCAATCTTAGGAAATGGACTGGTCTAACGTCAACAGATCTATTTCGAGCTGCTGTGAATAAAATAAGATGGATCAATGTGGTCGCCAACATTTCTAGAAGATAGGCACATTTAGAAAATGTAAAAAGTGACAGTGAACTTTAAGTTTGAAGGAGATAATAAAGTTTGATGTGTTGTATTACGACTTATTTAATTATTTATTAAACAGATTATATTATTTTATTAAACAAATTTAATACAATTTACTATTTTTTCTGGGAATAAGCCACAATCTTGCTTTAAAATATGTTTATTTTGGAATTTTAATTTCCACTTTTCCACGGAAATCGTTCTCTATTTTTTCTTCTTCCTTTATATAAACAATTTTGCTAATTCATTGGCATTTTATTGCCTCTATGCATGTGATTTGTCCCTTACTATTTTAATAACTGTTGTGTCCGCTGTTCTACTGATGTGACTGTTCCATCCTTTTTTTCTGTTTAGTGCCCACTCGTTTCTCCCTTTACGTTACATTTTGTTCTGATCTTGTAACTCCTTATTGGTTCTCTCAGCGTGTTTATTGTAATTCTTCTCCTGTAAAAAATATTTTCATTAATGCTGTTTCCAATATCCTCTGTATTTTGGCTGTGTCAGGTTTTGTTACTGATGCGTACATCATTATTAGTCTTATAATGGCCTTATAGATTTTTGATTTCGTCTCGATGTCAATGTGTCGGTTAGGCCATATAGTAGTAATAAAGCATCCTGCCAATCTATTTGCTTTTTATACTTGATCTCTTCAACGTCCCCATAGCTGGACAATGTAATCCCTAGATGATTTATTTCCATTATTTTTTCAATGCTAACTCCATCGACTTCCAGTTTATATCTTATTAGTTCTTTAAGGATTACTATTGTTCTAGTTTTAGTCCAGGCGGTATTTGTTTTGAGTTGGGGTGAAGCATATAATCGCAGTTCGCTCCAAAATATCACTAAAAATGATAATTTCACTATGCGTGAGTTTTAAAATGTGGGCTTAACTTTTTATTAAACAAAATATGAAGAAAATTTTAAAAATTCTACATTTTTCCTACTATTTTCGCATATATCGCAAGAACTATTAGTTTTAGTATAATTTTGTATAGGACATAATACTAAAAATACAATACAACATATTGAAGAAATACTAAAAAACACAAAAAACAGTTAAAAAAGGATTCTTTTGTGAATTTATTTTCTAGACCAAAACCAAACGTAAGACCTTCATATTCCGAGAACACTCTTTAATATGTTTAATCATCACACAAAATTTCATTAAAATCCATTTAAAAGTTTTCGCAAAATAATTTTGCAATCTAAATTTTTTTAAAAATGAATAATTTTCAAATTTAGCAGGTCAAAAACTAAAATATTAAGATACTTGAAATTTTTTTACATATAGAAGAGCATTCAAGATTTCAAACCGTTCAAGATTGGGATTTTCGAAAAATTAAAAACCGTCGATCAGAAGAGCCTAGGAAATTTTATAAGAAATTGTTTAAATTTTCGGCTTATAAACAATTTGAATACACCATCAATTATTGTTGATAGATTTTAATTTTCAAAACTGATATTAAAAGTGCTTCGAAAGAAGTTTCAAAAGAAAAAAAAAGATGATCGGTTTATTAGTTAAGAAGGTATGATCGGTCAAAGTTGATTGCGATTTACAATAAAAGTATAAGGTCCTCAGATCTGTTTTTTAAATAAAAACCTTTACTATACAAAGCACTAATTACGTACAAATTTATATTAGCTACAGACTACTAAAAGTTGGTTAAAATGTCAATTAAAAGTACAGTACCTGGCCAAATTATTAGGCCAAGTAAGGAAAAATTTACCATATCAAGTTATTTCTCTCATGATTATGAATATATTTGAAAAAAATTACTGTTTTGTGAATATTAACTCTTAGGTAACTTAACTTTACTAAAAAGGTTAACAAAAAACTTTTATTTATTAAAAAAGTATAATTCTTACAAAGTAGAGATAAATTTAATATTTTGTATGTCCTTTGACTGCTAAAAGAGCTTGAGCACGCCTCATCTCTGCAATAAAATTTCAGGTCACAATCGTTTCGAATTCAAATGTTCACAGACAGTCTTTGAGGTTATAAAATGCACACTAGTTGACAGGACGCAATGCTGTCTACAAATGGCGGATAGGGCGGTGTTGCCAAAGTTAAAATAGTACAATAATGTTACCATACTACATTAAATGTTGCTATACGAAAAAATAATAACATACCTGTTGATAAAAATTCTTAATTTTAACAAATGTAAACTTCTAATGCTTGGCCTAATAATTTGGCCAGGTACTGTAGTCCGTCCGTCAATAATTGACGGGAGAGAGGCCATCGCGGCTGAACTGAAATTGATTTTATGCGTTCAAAATCGCGTCGCGCTTAAAAATTTCAATTATCTTTGTTTCTATTCAACCAATTTTGATGCTTTTTTTAATTGAGATCTAGCGGGCTAAAAGAATTAAATATCGCATTTGCACATATGTGTTAATAAAATCTACAAGTCCTTTATTTATCGTATATATTTATTTATTATACGAATGATTTATACATAAAAATTATTTATTCTTTATGATTAATTGTAATTATCATTACTATAAATTCAAAAAATTGTACATGTGTAAAAAAAATTTCAAGTATCTAAAAGTTTTAGTTTTTGGCCTGCATAATTTTGAAAATTATTCATTTAAAAAAAATTAGATTGCAAAATTATTTTGCAAAAACTATTAAATCGATTTTAATGAAAATTTGTGTGATGATTAAATATATTAAAAAGTTTTCTTTCTCGGAATATGAAGGTCCTACGTTTGATTTTAGTCTGGAAAATAAACTTACAAAAAAAAACCTTTTTTAACTGTGTGTGTGTGCTGTTGGTTTCTTTTGACTGTGGACTTAATCCATTAGCCGAACTAAAATTACTCTTATAATTATATCTCTTATACTCATTATATTTATGAATATTTATAACCTATTTGATAATAATGATTTACAATAGTAATTCACACATATATTATACAGGTATAGTCGACACGTAATTTCGTGAGAAAATTTATAGGAACCAGAACGGGTAAAATACTAGAAAATGGCAACAATGTCAGAGTGGTCACTACTTTATTGAACAGTAGCGTAGATATCTAATTTTTAATTAAATAAAAGTTTTTATTTTTATTTAATTTTATTTAAGAAAAAGTTTCATTTTCTATAAAGTTTAAATAAAAAATATTGGTGTTGTTAACTTCTGTGATATATCTAGGAAGAGATAACACTAACCGACTCGGCTAAATAGAACTTATTGTAAAATAACAATACCTATAAAAAATTGTTAATAAAAGTAATTATCACATACAATTAAACAAATGTTTTATGTACAAGTATTTAAGTATACAAACGTTTTAATAATACAACTGATCATAAGTTTTAAAACTTATGATCACATTTTATCCCTGATAACTTAGTTATTGTAATAAGAAAATAGAGAATTCACTTTTTAAATTATATACAGGGTATTCTATTAACAACTTTGGTTTGACACTGTGTGAGAGAAGACTTAGTACCTCAATAATTTAAAAATGGGTAAAAGGTCTAAAACTTGTATGAACATCTTTTTTTATATATCTAGCAGGTATTTTCTAATAACCTAACGTTTACTTTGATTTAGAAGAAGAACTTACTAATCTACTCAGAATCACTGTTATCACTAGTATCAGTTGTATCTTCTATATTTATAATTAATTGGGTTAATGCTAGTAAATATTTAACATAGTCATTTTCCACTGCGATTACATGTTTGATTACACTTGTCCAGTCGGTTGCTGTGATCTTTGTGACTTCTCTTCTAATTAACTGGAGAGCAGTAGACAAAAATTTAGGAGCCACGTTTCTTCTTCTTCTATTTCCTTTAAGTTGTGTCCATATTAACTCTATTGGGTTCAATTTACAATAGTAAGGAGGAAGTACGATTGTAAATTGTAATAATGGGCGTACCAAGCACGGTATGCCCATTACTGCGAGTACAGTTATTAACAACATATTATTCCTTCTGGTACTGTCTACTGTAAACAACCTCCAACAATTGCTTTTTACTATATGATGCCTCAAAGTACAAATCTTTCTCAAATAAAAATTCTTGAATTTGTAATTTGTTTCAAGTAATATTTGAAATTTTCTCATTAATCTTGAATAATATGATACATTGTCCATGATAATCACGCTATATTTAGGTAATCTCGGAAGAAGAGGTTCTTCAAACCATGATTCAAAAATTAAACTTTCCATATCCTCATGATAACCTAGAGACGCGTTGTAATATTTTTTTGCAGATATTAATAATACATCATCGATCCATATATTTTCTCAACCGCAGTGTAAAATTATAATTATCTGCCCTGTCATGAGTATCACACTAGGTCTCATCTAAATAAACAACATTTCGTTTCATTTTTTGATACTAAGTTATCTATCTGATAGAAATGTTTCTTAAAGAAATAATTATTCTAGTAGTTTCCATTATGGCGCTTGTCTAAAGTTTTGTACTTAAAATTATTGGCTTTAAGAAATAATCGAAGTGTTGTTGCTGAATATAAGAGAATATCCTTTCGAAAAAGTTCACTTCGAAGGCTTTCAATAGTTGAAAAAATAGCCGCATCCATTTTGTATATTGTTCTGATTATAGGTTCCTTTAGGTGCGGTTTTATTTGTGTGAATTTGGCCAATCCTTTCTCCTCTGTCTAGAAGATGTTTCTCCTATAGTCTTGTAGCAGATTGCTTTGGACACTCTGATAAATACGTTTCCACAATTGCTTCTGATTTAGACAATTTGGAACACAATCCTTCATAGACATGTTTCAGCATATGTTTGGATGGTATCATCAGAGAGGTATTGGAAATGTCGCTTACATTTTACTACACGGCTTTGTAAAAATATTCCAATTGATTACAGGGTTCCACTGGCTCTTAAGCTGCAGAATTATTATCACACCACGGGTGCCACATTTCAAAAGTATTTTAGTAAAATTATAAAGTTTACTGTTCTTTTACATATTTTTACGTACTTCCGTTCTTTGTGAGTTTTATAAAAACTAACTTCTGTTTTTTTTTCAAAAAAACATTAAACGTTTACATCTATGGTTCCTGAGTTGAACTTTTTTTATACTTCATTTCCATCATATTGATAACTGAAAGCATTAAAATTGACGCTCGAACTTCTTTTTCGATGTATATATATATATATATATATATATATATATATATATATATATATATATATATATATAAGAATTACTGGATATTAGTGACTGTCGATATAAACAAACAACACAGTTTATTACTTTATCTTACTTTTTATTTATTATTTTACTATCTGTACCTAAATTTTAAAGAATTTTAGAATGTATTTTGTCCATTATTTTATATGTGTGTTATTAATGTTGAGTGTCTATGCATTTATAAATAATCTCAACGACTAGTAAGTTGCAATGAAGAATTGTAATATTTTATAAATATGTACATTTTTTTCTTATTACAGTGTCTTGAAAAATGAATAAAACCATTCCGAAAGCTAGACAAAAAGTCATAAGAGTGTTTCATTAACATCTCGGCCAATTTTCTGACTGCAACCCTAATAAACTGTGTTGTTTGTATATTTGTATATATATATATATATATATATATATATATATATATATATATATATATATATATATATATATATATATATATGAAAATTACTGAGTTCTCGGGAAGAACCGCGTTGAGAATTTAAAACTCGACGTTTCGGCACCCATTTTGGAGCCATTATCAAGAGGGATACGGTTCGGTTCGAGTTCGGGGTCTCAATCTGCCTACTCCCCTCACTCGAGACGTACCAGTATCGTGTTCTATATTGCAAGAACTGTCTCTCGGCACTGAGGTCTCAATCTGCCTACTCCCCAGTGTCGAGTGACAACCGGTCTTACCCTGTGTGGCTGCTTTTATACTCGCTGTATGCGCGGGAACGGTATGCGCTGACGTGGTCTGAACTGACGTGGCCTGAGCGGTGTGGGCGGGAGGTCGCTGAAGAAGGGGTCGCCATGTTGCCGGCAATCGTTTCGCGTCATCGCGCGTGTTCAAGATGTGAGGCCGTTTTTCGATTTCGATAGCTTCACGAATGATTCTCGCTTTTAATGAGCGGATGGGAGCGATGGTTTTTGCTTTTTCGAAATCTATTTTGTGGCCTGTCTGAATATGATGTTGGGCTAGGGCTGAAGTGGTATCGGAATGTTTGACTGATAGAGAATGTTCGTAAATACGGTTATGGATTCGTCGGTTTGTCTGTCCTACGTATGTACGTGGGCAACTGGAACAAGCTATCTCGTAGACACCATGGTCTTCATTGGGGATTTGGTCTTTTACGGATCTAACGAGATTGGACAATTTGGAGTGAGTGGTGAAGATGGTTTTGATATTAAGAGGGATAAGAGTTCTACTGATCTTGTCAGTGACACCTTTAATAAAAGGTAGAAAGATTTTGGGTTGATCCGGCGGCAAGGTTTCTTTTTTGGATGGAATGGGGTTTAGAAGTTTTTGAATGCTTCTATTGATTTGGGTTTTGTGGTAGCCGTTTTGTAGGAGTGTTTGTCTTATTGAATTGATTTCGGATGACCTGTGATTGTTGTCGCTAAGTCTTATGGAACGGGAAATAAGAGTGTTGATGACTGAATTAAGTTGAGCGGGGTGATGATGTGACTGGGCATTGAGATAGCGGTTTGTATGAGTTGGTTTCCGGTACACGGAATAGGAAAAACTGTGAGGTGGATTTTTCTGAATAAGAACATCAAGGAATGGCAAAGAACGGCCTCACATCTTGAACACGCGCGATGACGCGAAACGATTGCCGGCAACATGGCGACCCCTTCTTCAGCGACCTCCCGCCCACACCGCTCAGGCCACGTCAGTTCAGACCACGTCAGCGCATACCGTTCCCGCGCATACAGCGAGTATAAAAGCAGCCACACAGGGTAAGACCGGTTGTCACTCGACACTGGGGAGTAGGCAGATTGAGACCTCAGTGCCGAGAGACAGTTCTTGCAATATAGAACACGATACTGGTACGTCTCGAGTGAGGGGAGTAGGCAGATTGAGACCCCGAACTCGAACCGAACCGTATCCCTCTTGATAATGGCTCCAAAATGGGTGCCGAAACGTCGAGTTTTAAATTCTCAACGCGGTTCTTCCCGAGAACTCAGTAATTTTCATTCATCTGACCGCGGAAACTTATCCGAACATATATATATATATATATATATATATATATATATATATATATATATATATATATATACATATATATATATATACATATAAATATATATATATATATATATATATATATATATATACAACATAGTAATTTTCTTTGTAGACCTTGATAAAGGTGGCAAAAAACCACCGAAAGCTTGGATTCAGAATAAATAGTACGCCTTAGCAAAGCTCTGTTTTTATTAACTACCACACCCAAAAAGAAAAAAGTATTTACATATATTTTTTCCAAACTAGTCAAAAAATTTTGGACTACTTTTTCTTATATATATATGTGTGTGTGTTGTTTGTATATATATATATATATATATATATATATATATATATATATATATATATATATATAGTAAAACCTCCCTTAACCGAAACGTTTTTAACCGAAACATCGTTTAACCGAAACGGCTGATAGTTTCAATAATTTCGTCAATAAAAAGTAAATGTTTGTCGCAAAACGTAAACAATTCCGTTAATTTCACTCACCAATTGATGTCTATGTGTGTTGGGAAATCACAAAAACCAAGAGCTCTAAAAGATATTCCCGAAAAGGCATTTTAAAGTACTGAAGCAAAAAAAGTTCATGGATGTCGACCACTTTATTTTTAGAATGGTTTGAAAATGAATTCGTCTCAAGGGTAAAATCCTTTTTAAAATCAAAAAACCTTCTCATCAAAGCATTGTTGCTTGTTGACAATGCGCCCTCACCCTCAAAATCTACAAAATGGTGACAAATATCAGATTTTTGCCACCGAATGTCACAAGCTTAATCCAGCCGTTAGACCAGGGAGTCATACAGACATTCAAGAGACAATATAGAGAAGCATTCTTAAGACATCTGTTATTACAGGAGACGAATTAATCCAAAAGTGTTCCCGAAATTCTCAAATCATTAATAATAAAACATTTTTATTGGTGAGCTGAGTCGTGGGCCAAGATCAAATCTTCAACTTTGGAAAAATGCTGGAACAAACTTTTTGATAAGATTTTGATTGACGATCCTGGAGAAGAAAATGGTAAGAAAACGACAGAAGAAATTAAACCTTTCATTAAAAATTTGGCGGACTTGACGAAATTAACTAAGAAGAGATACGTGACTGGTTAGCAGCTGATGACTCAGAACGTGAATTCATCGACCAGGACATCATTGATATGGTTCTTTATCAAGACAACCTGAGCATATCAGATGACGAAGATGACGACCCAAGAGGCAACAGGCAGCACAAGACCGTCGACGAGATTTTCAATGCTTTAGAGGAACGAATTTTATACAGTAGGCCTAATTAGTTAGGGACACGACTAGATTCTCAATTTTTGTTGTCATTACATAAAGTTTTGTCCTTTTCAGATTGCTTTACGTTTCGTCGAACAATCGAATGAGGCAAACTCATGACTTTCTGCAAATTAATGATGGAGGGAGAGAGAAACATCTCGAAAACGCAAAAAAATAGCAGATTTTTTTAAAAAAGCATGTTAAACTTGTTCATTTTCCTTAATTTTATTACTTTATTTTAGATTTACTTATTAGAAAACATTACGAAATCGACTCATACTATTTTTTAATACCAATACTTTGATCAAGAATATTATAAAAAACAATGTTATTTTTAACCGAAATTCTTGTTATCCAAAACGGCCTTCCCCCCAATTATTTCGGTTAACGGAGGTTTTACTGTATATATATAATTCTGGAAGAAGAGATTTTTCAATCCATGATTCACAAAAAATCCATCCACCCTCCATATCCTCATGATAATCTAGATTCACGTCATTTTTATTGCAGATATTAATAATAAATCGTCGATGCATCCATTTTCTACACCGCAGTATAAAATTATAATTCTGTCCTTTATTGGGCGGTACTGAATTAGAACAATTTTTGTTATTATTCGTCCAACTTTTTTTCACGGTGTCATTAGTACCATACCAGGTTTCATCCAAATAAACAATATTTCGTTTAAAAATAAAGTTTAAAATAATATAAAATATTATACTACCTACCCAAGTGTAAACCACTGGACGGTCGAAACAAAATTTATTGGGGTAACTTACTTTATGGTTTCGGTCGCTCAGGCAAATATTGTCATCTTACGCAAAGAATGCATCGATGATAACTTTATCTGAGCGACTGTCCATATTTTACCAGGCTCATCTAAATGTAAATATGGAAGAGAATATTAAAACTTTGTATTATTATACATCTCAGTCATTGATAATTTCGCAGTTAATAACTACTCCTGGTAGAGTACTTTATTTTAATTTGTATTGCCTGCTTTTATTACAGATAAATATATTTTTACACAGTCTCACCGAAATACGAGGCGACTATACTTTCTTATATATTTTGGTGAGCGTTTTTGTTTGTTTTTATGCTATATACTAAATACTAATACTACTAATAACTATTAAATTAGATATATATATTTATTTTTTTTAAATTTTTTTAACTGTGTTTTGTGTTTTTTTTTTTAGTATTTTTTTCAAAAATAATAATTCTGAAGATTTAAGACTACAACTGTCTTATGTAAAATTTAATTACAAAACCTTTATGTCCTATACAAAATTATACTAAAACTAATAGCTCCTGAGATATATGCGAAAAAAAGAGGAAAAATATCGAACATTTTGAATTTTTGTCATATTTAGTTTAATAAAAAGTTAATCCCACATTTTACAACTCACGCATAGTAAAATTATCATTTGTAGTGATATTTTAGAGCGATTTATGCAAATGATTATATACTTCAAACCCAAAAATCGTTATTTTAAACAAATACCGTCTGGACCATTTTCTGAGTCGAAATCATCATGTTAAATCTGTGATCTAGTCTTTAAAGATCGATCTGATATACTCATTTTAGGCTATCAATATTGAAGCGTCTGCGTATCAGAGAATTTTAATTTTATTGTTCTCCATTCTGTATCCTCTCTCTTTGTTGACGCTGCTCTTTATGACTTCATCCATGATTAGATTGAATAGCATAGTGCTCAGTGTATTCCCCTGTCTTGTTCCGTTGTCTGTGTATATAGTTTCGGTAAGTTGTTCATATATTCTGACTTCCACTTTGTGGTTATCGTATGTTTTCAATTATTTTTGTAATATCCAGCGGAATCTCTATTTTATACAAAAGATATATTACATCTTAAAGTCTTACTCTGTCAAATGCTTCCTTCAAATCGATCAAACATAGGGATGCGGATCTATTGTAAACTTATGCTTTCTCTATAATCTGCTTTATGACAAATATTGCATCTTTACACTACCTTCTTGTACGAAAACCTTGTTGCTCAGCTGCATCAAAATACAAATTTGTATTTTGAGAACGATTTCCGAAGTGGACATCGAAACGTCAAAATAAACTTATTTTAAAATAAAATTGTGACTTATTCTCAGTAAAAATAGTAAATTGTATTTAACATGCCATAAGAAAATACCTTCAGAACAATTTATAGATTTAATGAATTTTTTTAAGATTTAACTTCAATATTTTTTTTATAAGTTTTCAGGAAAAATAGTTTGACACTTCTTTTCATGGATTTAACATTGTCCTGTATTTCTCCAAGTTATTCCTATTTTACCGATCTACTGAAATAATGTAAAAATAACGGATTTTATTGCTTATTTTATTGAAAAATTTTATTGCGCGTTAATTGTATCCATGAATATACTTACCCCAACCTAACGGTGACATTCTGACAATATCTAACATTCTTGGTGTTAAATGAATTCCTTTCAGTGACGCTACCCCTCGTGAATCAGTTCCAAGCAAATGCCAATTTAAACTGACCAAGTCTGTAACATGTTCGGAACAAATTTTATTGACATCTATATCGTTCCTATTATCAGAATTTTCATCCATTTCCTGGAACAGTCCTGTTAGTTTCGATAGTGGGCATCTGTCTACTGGAATTGGGACTCTGCAACTTTCTTGTCCTTCTATTAACATCGTTTTCATGGGAGTATATTGCAGTTCCATTTCTTGGGATGTTAGATTAGCTATATCTAATACCAGGTAAAATTGGGAGTGTCTAAAATATATAAATATAATAGGTACAAAGTGCACTAACATCATGAGACAGTTAATTAATAGTACTAATTTAATTTTATTTAGAAAGAGATTGAAACATTAAAACAGTAGAAAGTTAAAAAAGGAACGGACGGATACTTTTGGTACTATTTCTTCTTAAAGTTTCTTCTTCTGTAGGATATTTGTCGTCGTAGAATGTAAATTGTAGATTCCTCTTGCCGACGAATTAATCATTATGTCTGCTTTATATAGTGTGAAAAGCGAAATAGACAAATATTTGAATTTAGTTTTGCCAAGTAAGAAATCTTCGGATTTCTTTCTACTAATTTTGTTATTAGATGGCGTTGCAACGTCCTATATAATTATACTTTTAAGATGGGGGAGATTTGTTTTCAATCCAGAGCTTCTGCATATCTCGTTCTGACGAGACCTAAGTAGGTCGAAATACGTATAAGCGGATGGCGGGGGCTCTATATTGAAATCAAATCTCAAAAGGCTTTCAGGTTTCTTCTTCTATTGTAGGTTGCATATCTATGGTAACTTTGGTTCTCAAGAGCTACAATCAGTTTTTTTTTTCGAATGCAGTCCAATTCGTACTGCAGCCAGTTGATTGGTTGATTGTTTGAGGTTCTCCGTTACAAAGTCTGCACCTAAATTGAAAACAAGTTATGAACATCTCGGTGTAGGCCCTCTGCATCTTCGAGATATGGATGTTCCCGTTTTTTTAGCGGGAGTCAGAATTGGGGACTCAAGTGGATTCAACACTGCGTGGAGAGTTAGTGTGAGTGTCGAAAGAAGCAAAGGATGAGGGGATGGGTTGACCCATGTCACAGATTCCAAGTTCTTAGGAACGGCTCTTTGATTCGGTATGTTTGGGTTTTGCAATATGCAGGCTATTTCCTGCGATATTTTAGAAAGATTGTTTCAAAAGTGTAAAAGTATGTATCAGCAAATTCGTTGCCTACTAAGTTTAGAAGGCAGAAATGCAACTTTTATAGGAATTCTGATGAGTACCTGCCCTCGGCCTTTTAATGGCTCTTAAAACATATCTTTTGTCGAGGGTCTGAAATAGTTGGTATTCCCGAATTAGTCGAAGGGTAAATAAATTCGACACATAGTCTACATTAGTCAGCAGCTTACGTCTACATGAAATAGTCTCACTATGCAGGTGTCTCTTGACTGGCACATGTCCACTAAGGAAGTTTGTTATGACTCTCGAGGTGATTCCTGTTTGTTTTCCGTAGTACTCCAGCCTTATTAGCTCATGTCCGTCTAATATACATTTTGCCACGTGCTTGACCGGGTGTATATTTTCCCAGTAAGAGTTATGTTGCCTTCGGATCCAGGCTTTTTTGGGACGCAGATGGTGCTTTTTGGCACTGCTACGACCGACTCTGGACTGAAGTGTTTTGTAGCTGATTCCCTTTTGACAAATTCATTAGTTCTGTCATTGACCTGTGATGACCTGTAAATGGTCGCTTTACTATATGTGTATATATTGATCCGCTTCAGTGGTTCAGAATATTGCATAAATCTCTGCCTGAAATGTCATTCACTTCCGATCGAACGAAAAACGAAACACATGCACTTGTAAGAAGAATAAAAATGATAACTGGGAACGTTTTTCGAAAATTAAATGAAATATGATTTTTATGCTCTGCAAAAGTAAATATGGTGCTTTATAAGAGGTCAAAGAACGGAGGTAAACGAACTAATAGAACTAAAATACATAAAAAATGATACATGAATTGACTACCTAAAAAGCTGTATGCAGAGGAAGAATAAATGACGCTAGAATCGGAAACACCAGAAATTATCACAAATGTAGAAGTTCATATAGATACAAAGAAAGTTCGAAAAACACTTGAAAAGCTGAAGAACAGAGAAACTGCAGATAAAGACGAAATACCAAACGAATTACTGAAATTGTCTGGGAAGACGCTGAAGATCAGAGTGGCTTTCGTACTGGTCGTTCATGTATAGACAATGTGTTCTGCCTAAAACAAACAATAGAAAAGCGTTTGGAACATAATATGGAGACACACATGGTATTTATTGATCTTCAAAAAGCGTATTACAGTGTCCCATTAGCCAAGCTATGGCAGGTGCTAGAAGACAAGAATATTCCACCGATTTACATTAATGCTGTAAGAGAGTTGTACGATAATATGACGAGTGTAATAAAGATTGGACAAAAAGTGACAAGAAAGATAAAAGTGACCAAAGGACTTCGCCAAGGCTGCTGCTTTGCACCTACACTCTTTAAGATTTATTTGGAGGGGGTTTTGGATATTTGGAAAAGAAAATGTGAACCTATGGGTGTTAAAATTGGAGACCATACACTGTACAGCTAGCATTTTGCTGATGACCAAGTAATACTTGCAGAAGATCAAGATGATATCCACTACATGTTACGAAAAATAGATGAAGAATATACTAAGTGGGGCTTATCAATTAATCCATCAAAAACAGAGTACATAGTAGTGGGAGGTGAAGGAAAGCACTTAGAACTAGGAAGCAAACAAATTCAAAATACTGATAGCTATAAATATCTCGGTGTAAACATTACAAACAATGGTCGGAATACAAAAGAAATAGCTACTAGAATTGGTCAAGGAAATTCAGCAATACTTCAACTGAATAGTATACTTTGGAATAACCACATCACTCGAAACACAAAAATTAGAATATACAAAAGTATCATAGAAAGCATTGCTACATATGGTTTAGAGCTTTGGGTAATAAATAAAATGGAATGGAAATGAATTATTGGAGAAGATGTTGCCAACTCATTAGGAGAGATAGAGTAAGGAATACTGAAATCAGAGAGCGTATGGACATACACATTGACGTCCTGGAAACTATAGAATGCAAAAGGCTGAAATGGTATGGCCATGTAGAAAGGATGAATGATCACCGATGGCCAAAGAGAATGTTACAGTGGATCCCCACCAACCGCAGGAAAAAGGGAAGACCAAGAAGATCGTGGAGACAAGAAGTAAAAGGTGCAATGGAAGATAGGGGTCTACAAGTAGGAACGATCGCAAGCGTTGGAAGCTAGGTTGCGAGAAACGGCGGCAGCTGTAATAAACTCGTTATATATATATATATATATATATATATATATATATATATATATATATATTACTGAAATATTGTGAAGCAGCAGTGACAAAACAATTAACAACATTAATTAACAAAATTATAAAACATAATAAAATACCAGAATAATGGAGAACGATCGATCTAATTCAACTATTCAAAAGAAGGGATAAAAACAGGCAGAAAACTCCAGAGGTATAAACTTTTTAAATACTACCCTAAAATTTACAACTAAAATTTTACAAGAACTAATGAATCAGAAGATAAGTTTAGCAGATGAACATCATGGCTTTCGTACTAGAAGATCATGTAAAAATGCAATATTCAATAAAGCAAATTACTGAGAAATCACTAGAGTATAATAGACCAGCATTTCTGTGTCTGATTGACTTAAAGAAAGCATTTGACATAGTAAGACTCAAAGATGTAATCCATTCTCTGTATAATGATCACTTACAGAACCTATGGACAAAGGCAGCGGGATACGCTCTACGGTTTTCAATTTAATCATGGATGAAATCATCCTAAGTGTCAACAAATGAATATGATACAGAATGGCAAACAAAGAAGTAACAATACTCTGTTACGCAGACGACGCAATATTGATAGTCCAAGATGTAAATAGTCTGCAAATACTAGTCCACAAATTTATCATAAGAACATAAGAATTTAATATGACAATCTCATTTCAAAGATGAGATGAGATAATAAAAAAGCTGAGATTTTTTATTATCTCATCTCATCACTAATAATTGGGGAAGGCTTTATATTAAAAAGGTTACAGTTTATTTCATACGTTTGGTGTTAGTTTCATGGGACTGTACCTCGGGCGAGTTGCTAGCTTTTAATTTTTTTTTTTGTTGAGTTTCTAACCCTAATCCATTCTGTCTCTCTGCTTAGTTCTTCTTCATCTGTATGATATTCAGTTTGGTCATTTTTATTGCTCTCCTCAATGGGTTCTATTTTGTTTTAAATTATTTTGACTTGTATTTGAACTGTTTAACAGGGACTTATTTTTGATGCATCCACGCATTACACATTGAGATGTAGTCAAGAATTTATGAAGCCTGTGTAAGACTAATAATGGCATACGCATTAAAAACAAGAGCCAACACAGCTACAACACAAAGACTATTGGAAAAGACAGAGATGCGAGTACTGAGAATTACAGGAAATCGAGAAATCGAAAGAGAAGTGAAGACATTCAGAATTTCAGTGAAGAAAATGTAATTTTAGTGCATAAACGAATGGGCACTAAATACAAAAAAATAACGGAATAACCATATAAGCAGAATGGGGGAGACCAGTCTA
This sequence comes from Diabrotica undecimpunctata, assembly GCF_040954645.1. NCBI lineage: Eukaryota > Metazoa > Arthropoda > Insecta > Coleoptera > Chrysomelidae > Diabrotica > Diabrotica undecimpunctata. The sequence continues at coordinate 96,008,732 of NC_092808.1, read as the reverse complement.
GTCAAAATATGAAGAGATAAATCAACAATTGGCAGAAGAAGTATATAGTATATAGTAATTACATCAAATCGAAAAACTAAAAACGCAATATTTTTGAAAAATCTATCGAATGACACCAAACAAGACCCCCAGCCACACCCCCTAGACCGGGGAGGGGAGCAACTTTAAAATATTAAAAAGGAACCCCTATTTTTTATCGCAGATCCTAATTCTAGAAAATATTCTTAGAAAACTGTATTCAGTACCATAAAAATTAGTTTGAAGACTTCTAATCTGTTTGTTTTTCTGTGATTACAGCGCCATCTATCGTGAATCGAAAAAAAAATTCAGATAAAACTTATTTACTTTTTCCGTAAAATCCCAATGTGTAATAAAAAATGTGGTTTTCTATTTAAGATTTTAAAGTTGTCCCCTGAAGCATCTCAGGGGATGGTGCTGTGGGGTCGCTTTTGAGGTCATTTGATAGATTTTTGAAAAATGTTAAATACTTGTCTTTTGATTTTTCACTTGGAAGTAGAGACCGACCGATTAATCGGCTTCGGCCACCTTCGGCCAATATTTAAACCTTCGGCTAAAATTCGGCTTCGGCCAAAACAAAGCCGAAGGTTTCGCCGAAGGTGGAGTAATAAAATGCTCTGTCAGTATACTATACGATAGAAATGAAATAATCTCTGAACAATATGCTTCGGCGAGTCTTTGATAATTTAAATAGTATTTACACCCTATTTTATACCCTTAACTAAAACGTTTTACAAACTTTCAGGTCAGGTAGTAGTAGGAATAAATTTTAACAATAGGCCAAGATGTCTCAAAGATCATCATTTGAATATTTCTCACGTAGTACAATTCTGATAATAATAATTTTATTGTATTTGTTAAAACTCACGATTACTGGTGTTTTGACTAGATACCTATAAATGGCAAAACATCGACCATCGACTATGAATGTTTCGACTTTAATGTTTTTTAATGTTATTTATTTTTATTATCGCTTCTATTACCAAATAGTGTATAAATGTTTGACTTTTTTATCTCATAATTTCATATTTTTGTTTATCACATATTAGGTATCACGTATTAGGAACTGCTTCGAATAATTATGCAAGGGAAAATAGCAGGAAAAAGGTCCATAGGAAGAAGACGAAACTCCTGGCTAAAGAATCTACGGGAATGGTATAGCTGTAGCAACAACGAATTGTTTCGGTCAGCACTTTCGAAAATACGTGTAGCCCTGATGATCGCCAACCTTCGGAACGAAGATGGCACTTGAAGAAGAAGATTAGGAAATAAAAATATAATGCACATTATTTAAATTATTAACATAATATAACAGGTATATTTTTAGTCACCTTCGGCTTCGGCTTCGGCCGAAGGTATCCTACAGGCCGAACTTCGGCATCGGCTTCGGCTTCGGCCAAAAAAATCACATTCGGTCGGTCTCTACTTGGAAGTGTCTTTCTTGAGATAAATAAACCGTTTTCATAATTTTTCTAGGATATCACGACAAATCTTTTTTTCGATTATAACTACCAACAATTCCAAAAAATGTCTTGTACAAAAGTTACTTATTTTTTTTTTTTGAGAAATCCAAATCTTCAATAAAAATGGGGATTCCTATTTAACATTTAAAAGTTGCCCCCCTCCTCTAGGGTGTGTGGCTAAGAGGTCGTGTTTGGTATCATTCGATAGATTGTTGAAAAATATTGAACATCCGATTTGATGTTTAATTCGCAAAATATTCGACCGTCTCGCTTCTTTTACCATACCCTGTATATCCTCACTGTTTATTTATCGAGACCTAATATAATTTCAAACAAGCTTACGACTCAATTAATAGGAACAAGTTATATCAAATATTGCAGAGCTTTAATATCCCCGAAAAATACATCCGACTGGTAAAAACAACAATGGATTCGTCAATAGCAACTGTCAGAGTCCAAAATGAGCTCACTGAAAACTTTACGATAGCCCAAGGATTAAAGCAAGGAGATCAGCATCATGTCTCGCAGAACAGAAGAGGCGGCAGAAATATATTTACAATTAAAATCAAAGGCAAAAGAGACCGGACTATAGAAAATGTCACACCGAGAGTGCAGTACGGCTAATATAGGAATGAACAATTGATGGATTTCACGCCTTGTGCTTCGCGATACAAACAGGTCCAAGTGGTAGTCACAGAACCGTACCCAGATCTCTACGCCGGGCTCTGTTATTTATTATAAAATAATATATTGATAAAATAATTGCCTTCAAGTAGCCAAATAAGAGGCATGAATTTGAATAAAAAGACCTTAAGTTTTTAGCGAGAATTTTATTATAAAACTGTATACTTTATTAAACTAATAAATGTATTTTAAATTACATTTCTTGATAGCTATAAATATACCGGGTGAAACCTCCGGTAACTCGATTTCCGTGCACCCAGCCCAATATCCAAGAAAAACTTTTTCTTTTGTAAATATGTGAAAAATTATCAGGAACGGGAATCGAGGTTACTCACAGATATTCAATTAATTATACTAAAGTCGTCCTCTACATCCGAGATGTCGGATTCGCTTTCATTACTCTCCCCTGTGTTCGCGTGTATTATCAATTGGTCTACGTCATCTTGCAGGTTGTCCGCAGTCCACATCTCAGTTTCCGTTTTCTCAACAACATGAGTGACATAATTGCGCCAATTTTGCTCTGTGACGCGTGCGAAACCGTCGTCGATCAACTGGCGTACCTCGTCGTTTTTAAAAGTGGTATTATGGGTACCTACATATCGCTTAACTTGGTTCCACACCATTTCTATAGGATTCAATTCGCAGTGATATGGAGGAAGCCTTAAAATATAAACATTATGTTGTGAAGCATACTCATCAAGATGATACTTATCGTATTGATCTACTGTATACGTATACATGATATAAAATATTTTACTCGTACTGCCGGCAGATGCATTTTATCCAAGCCGGTCCTGTGAGACAATGAGCAATCAACAGCTGGAGAAAACCGACAACCCTCCGCGTTTATTCTCCATAAGAAAAGCATTGCCGTATCTTACCCGTACTGCACTCTCATTGTGACATTTTCTATAGAAATAAATATTCAAAAGACGACAAAAAAGTTAACACAGGCAAGAGCTAGGGGAAACAGACGCACAGTTGAATTAGAGGACGATATTGAAACGGTAGAAAGTTTCACATATTTAGGAGTTACATTAAACACGGACGGAACAGAAGAACCAGAAATCCAAAGAAGAATAGTAAAGGGAAACAAAGCTTATTTTTCACTCGATCATGTGTTTCGCTCCAAAAACACACACTGGAGATCGAAAATCAGGGTCTACAAAACTATTATCAGACCAATAGTCTGTTATGGATGCGAGACATGGGTGATGACAGAAGAGACAAAAAGAAAACTGGAAGTCTTCGAAAGAAAAGTCCTAAGAAAGATATTTGGACCTATTAACGAAAACGGAATATGGAAATCCAGGTATAACCATGAACTCTACCAATTGTTCAAAGAGACACCGATCTCAGAATTCGTTAAACTTCAGAGACTTCGCTGGGCTGGTCATGTAGTAAGAATGGAGACAGAAAGATTGCCGAAAAGAGCCCTTGATAGTAAAATGCTGGGCGCAAGACCAAAATAAGGGCCACGGAAAAGATGGGAGGATGAAGTGGCAGCGGACGCGCAAAATTTGCTAGACGTGAGAACCTGCAGAAGATCGGCGCGGGACCGACAAGGTTGGAGGCATAGTGTTTGGAGGAGGCCAAGGCCCGATTTGGGCTGTAGCGCCATTGGAGAGAGAGAGAATATAATTTCATATCTTTCGTGTCATAATAATAATTACTACATATACGTTAACCGTTTATAAAAAAACAGGACTAACTTAATTTTCAGTCGGATCAACTTTTATTCAGTCTGGCTTGTAATACAAATTAGCAAAGTGAGTATTAGAAATACTTACGTATCCGCTGGTAAAACATCCCAATTAGTTACTTGCAAAGACGGCAACATTTCCAACATTACAAACACTGAACAAGATCTGCAGTACTCTGAAGTAAAACCTTCCGATCCACTGTATTTTAACTTTAATTGCCCTTCGATAATTGAGGTAGACGGTTGCTGTTGGAAAAGATTAGTTAGTCCACCAGCTAAACTAGAATGTCCTGAATTTGAGGATCGAAAGCTTGAATTAAATCTAGAAGGCAAAGATCCACCTAAAATATAAAAGTTCATTGTAAATGATTATTCTATATCATTCTCGATGCAATGTCTACCGGAGTCGGTGGCATTAATTAATATTTGTTACAAAAATATATAGTAAGCAACATTTTAAAATATAATTAGAGGTATTAATTATCAGTGATCAAAAGAAATAAAAATAAAAACTCGAAATATTTGCAGATAATCTCACAGAAGTACCTTCAAGCACCTTATCAAATTGACTTACCACTTAAGCACTTTATCAAAAGGACTTACCACTTAAAAATGTTAGTGTTAAGATTAGAGAAATTTATTCGATCTCCCTGGTTCTGATCTAATAACCGGTAAAACTATACAAGAACAACAACTACATGTTATAGCCATAAAAGTACTCCAACAAATAATCAATACAGCATTCAGATTAAACTACTTCCCTATCCCTGGAGAATTGGTCAAATAATAATGATACTGAAACCTGGGAAACAACCAGAAGAACTAAACTCTAGGCCAATAAATGTTGGCAATTCTGTCAAAACTACTAGAGAAAGTTATACTTAAGCAACTGATGGAGAAAAACAATGAAAGGAAACTTATACCTGACCATCAATATAGTTTCCGAAATAAACATGGCTCCGTAGAACAGATCCATCGTGTGGTAGAAACAAATCAATAATGGCCTAGAAGGCAAAATATAGTGTAGTGCAGCCTTTCTAGACACAAGTAAGGCATTTGATAAAGTATGGCATGAAGTCCTACTTTACAAAATAAAACAACTGACGATACCCCTTTTATAAAATAATCAATGGGTATGCGAAACTTTCAAGTCAAAATAAAGGCAAACCTCTCCAAAATTTTTCCTATCTCTACAGGAGTATCACAAGGAAGCATACTGGGGCCAACCCACATACCGGACCTGAAACTGCCTATAGAGGCTTACAAATAGCTCTCGGTGAAATACAAAACTGGTTACACATTTGACGTATGAAAGCAAATGCCAGTAAATCTGTATATATAACGTTTACTATGAAAGTAGATAACTGTCCACCAGTCACAATAAATGGACTTCAGCTGGATGCATCTGGATCGCAGATTAACATGACAGAAGCACATTTTCGCTAAAAGGAAACAATTAAATCTGAAACCGAATCTGAAACAGTATTATTGGCTCAAAAGAAGAATGTCACAACTCACCCTCGAGAACACTTAACACACAAGAATCATAACACCGATATGGAATTATGGTATTCAACTATGGGGCACCGCCAGCAACTCCAATATAGACATCGTTCAAAGGTAACAAAACATGATACTACGCATACTAGTGAACGCGCCATGGTATGTACCCAGCAGCATAATTCATATAGATCTTAATGCTCGGAGTGTTAAATAAGTGATCAAAAAGTTTAGTGTATCCTATCGGAAACGAGTGAAATCACACCCAAATAAACTAGCAGGTGATCTAATTAAATTACCAGAAAAAACTAAAAGACTCAGGATCTGACTTACCTATTAGACTTTAGTTTTAATTATGCTGTTAAAATATTTTTTAGAAAGAGGATTACTCGTTACTACTTGTACAATAATTCGAGCAATTGGAACATTTCTATCTCCGATTCGAACCGTATTGACCGCCGAACTATTCACGCAAGTATTAGATCATTTTATTAAGCATACTTATGCTAGAAAAGAAAACCCGTGTTTATTAATATATGAACTAGAAACTATGAACATAACCTTTGGCAACGTAATAGTTTTAAATGGAATAGTTAAACGATGGGATCTAAATGATAATTCAACAAAAACGAAATGCATGTGCATATGAGGAATTGAAAACGATGAACTTAACTTAAGATGTAAAGGTAATTTCATCATGTTCCGAATATATCTATTTGTTGGTAAAAATCTCATGCACTAAAACCGAAATTAGAGAGCTAATTATAAAAGAGAACAGAACAACAAATCCTTGTTCTGGAAATGGATTTTTGGCGCAGATCAGCAGGTATCAAAGACAAATCATGGTCAGAACTACCACCACCAGAGAAGAAATACAGCAAAAACATCATATTTGGTACGGGCATGTACAGAGGAAGACCGAAAATAACATGGCTTAATGGAATCCAAAAGGCAATGGAGAGAGATCTACTACCAGCAGATTAAGCCGTTAGACGTAAATGGAGATTAGGAACCAGAAGGAGTAGACGCTATAGACCGGACATTGTACCTAGTCTTGCCATAAATATTGATACAAGGTATTTAACTAAAAAAAAATTAAACTACTGAGTTAATTTGAAAAAGTTTTGCACAATTTATTACTACCATAATGAACTACAAACCATAAAAAAATATTCAAAATGGCCGCTGTTTGCCCGAATACAGAGCCGAAGTCTGTTAAGCTATTCATCGATCGCTGTAAGGGCGACATCTATAGGCACATTGTTCACAACTTCTACCAGAGCCTGTTTCAGTGACCCTTGATTAAGATGACGCCTTAGACAGACCAAGCCGTCTAAAAATATCCACAATTAATAGTCAAGTACATTAAGGTTTGGGCTCGAGCTTCCCTGGATGACCGTACATAAACTACATCGTTTTGCTTATTGAAAGTTTTCTCCAGACTAATTTTTTTTATCTGTAGAGGATTTTTTTGTAACATGCTTTACTGAAAAACGACAACAGGGGTCTTTTTTGTTGTTGAAATACCCAAGTCTTGTTTGATAATCTGACCCATGGTTTTCGGCCATTTTTTTGTTTTCTGACATGATTTTTGTTAATTTTTGACTTAACACAGTTAATAACCTGTGGCGCACGAGCCACGGAATGCCGTCTGGATCTTTTACGATCACTTACTCCTCCCTTATCCAAAAACAATTTAACAGTACAATACACAAAAACACGCGTAATATTTAACGGTTTTAGTAATTCAAAAATACAAACTTTCTATTCCTACTTATGAAGTGCAATGACAGAAATACGGTTCTCTTTGTCCGTCAACTCTATCTTAACGGCTCAAACTATACTGGAATGTTTGGCGTATTTATAGTGTAAATGTCAACAGTCAGTAATGTCAACATAATTTTTCGCTGTGCTCAGTTTGTCCGCCGCACAAGCAGCGTTTACACTTGTACCAATATTTATGGCAGGACTATGTATATATAATAGTTAAACTGTAACACCAACGATACTCTAGCCATAAACTTACATGAACTATAATAGAGCTTTATAAATACATCATTTTTGAAACTTTCTTGTAAAATGAATTAAAATTTGTATTCAGGGTCTCCTAATGTTAAGGTTATTAAAGGTGAGAAAAAATATATTTCCTGGAAGAATGTGCAAAATCTATCAGTTTTTGCGGTTGTTATAAATATAATCTTACCTGGCAATGAGGTCGACATGCTGCTGAAAGGCCCACTACTCATATCGTGTGGAATCGTTGGCGAAATAGCTGAAGTTGGAGCTAAGAAATTAGCTGCGGAATGTAGATTTAATGTAATACTAACAGTTTCTCCTGGAGGAATCGGTAACAACTTCTTCACTTCTTCACTATCCCAGCTAAAAATTTGATCTTGTAGGGAAGGATCTAAGACACTGTTTATTTCTACTTCTAGCATCTCTACAGGTACTTCACTAGCATTTTTTAATGTTATAATACATTCAGTACTTTCACCGTGATATAAACTTACGCTAGCTGATGTGACAGTATTTTCATCGTGAAAATTGGAAAATGAAGCACTGGTAGGAAAAGAGGTAGATACCTGCAAGTATGATTAAAGATTTTACTTTTGATATATGTTTATAGGAACGTTCTAAAAATTAAGGCGATACATTACACATTTATAAGTTCTTCTGTAACTCGAATTCTCTAGCTTCTGCAATTCAAACAATATATTCTCGATTGCTCTATTCATCAAACACTATACTGCATATTTGTACATTTGAATGGAACGAAAAATGAGACGAAATTAAATATTAAGCAAGGGAGATAGCTTAGACTATGTAATATTAAAAGAAAGTTACATACATAATATGCTAATTTATCTTGAGAAAGCATACGATAGAGTTCCTCGAGAAATTTTGTGGTGGGCACTCAATAAGAAAGTGAACTTGTAAAGATTGTGAGAGACAGTATGAGGGAGTCACAACTAGTATTAGGACAGGTGTGGGAGAGACTGATAAATTTCATGTGAAAGTAGGATTGCACCAAAGCTCGGTGCTTAGTTCTTATTTATTCTCATTAGTTTTGAATCAGACAACAGCGAAACTAAAGGGTAACATTCCCAGGTGCTTGATGTATGCTGATGATGTAGTGTTGGATGTAGGAAATAATGAAAACAATTTAGAACAAAAACTGGAACAGTACAGACAAGCTCTTGAGGAAAAAGTTTTAAAACTTAGTAGGACAAAAACATAATATTTGGAATGTTCATTTAAAGATGGAATTACTAGAAATAAAATGATAATTTTTGATGGTGAAATGATTGTGAAAAGTAATAGTTTTAAGTACCTAGGATTGGTATTAGTAATGGGGATATAGACGGAGAGGCATGCAGTAGAATGGTAGAATAGTAGTATGGATGGATGAAGTGGACGGAAGCGAATGGTGTGTTGTGTGACAGAAAAATTCCAGAAGCTAAACGGAAAATTCTATAAAACGACCATTACACCCGATATGATGTACGGAACTAAACGTTGGGCAGTTAAAATGAAAGAAATGAATGCATGTGCCGGAAATGAGAATGCTTAGATGAATGAGCGGAGTGATCAAAAAGGTCTTAAGGGCTTTAAAATGAGTATATTAGGGGAAGTTTAGAGGTGCCACCAATTGATGCCAAAATGAGAGAGCATAGGAAGATGGTTTGGTCATGTTTAACGTCGATACATTAATCATCCAATACGAAGAATTGCTGATATGCGGGTTCCTGGAAGGAAGTAGGGAAGGAAGTAGGAGAGGAAGTAGGAAGACCGACTGAGACCTTAGACAGGATATGTAGTAAATGGGATTGATATTGGTATGACCCAAGATAGAAACTTATGGAGAAATGTAATTATGAAAGTCTACCCAGCATAGGGATAAAGACACAAAGGGTAATGATGATAATAGGTATCGAAAGTTTATCGAGTTTATTTTATATTTTTCTAACGTAAAATTAGAGTTATCGTAAATGTTTTTAAAATACTTTAAAATATATTGAATTTAATCGTAAGGAACACAGAATGTAATAATCGATATATTTTTTTATAAAGGGAGAGACTATTAGAAGATAAATATATCTTCTAATAGTTGTTCGTCACATCAATATTTCATAAAAAAATACGTCGATAATAACATTATATGTGTTCCTTCGAATGGCCTTGAAGACTGAAGCAATCAAATTTAATGCCAGCTCCGAATTACGTTGAACCAAGAACAGGCAGCATTTAGGCCAGATAGGCAGATATACATTAAGAAATATTATAGAAAGAAAATAAAAGAAGGAGCAGCACTATAATTGATCCTTATAGACCTAAAGGCAGCTTTTGATTCGATTGACAGGAAAAAAATACGGAGAATATCTGGAACAAATAGAAGTACCTACAACATTAGGTACATATTCAGGATCATACAAAGTACATTCAATACGGTCAGAGGAGAAGTCCAAGAAGTCCAAAGATCCAATGAATTCACAACAAACAAAAGAATAAAACAGATAATTCACAGTCATAATAATGGACAGAATTATAAAGAATCTCTTGAATGGGCACAATTATAAAAAATCTCAAAGCTAAACAACAATGCCTAAATACAATAATAGGATACAGGAACTTGCAACAATACAATAAAAACAACAATGAGATGAAATGATTTTTTGAAAAATCAAAAATGAAAATTAAGGTGAATATAAATAAAACAAAAAAGATGATTGTTAACCAAAAGAAAGACCAAAACAATAAGGAGATTAAATGTAATGGAATATTAGAAAGAATAACAACGGATAAAAATCGATTTGGACATAACAAATAAATGAAATAAATCGACACGATATGCTACATAATTAATACAATTAATACTACAATACTAGAGCACGAAGGTGTAAAAATGGAAGTCAAGATAAAAATCGATAATACGATAACAGCGCCAATAATAACATACGCAAGCGAAAACTGAACAATTCAGAAAAACCATGAACCAAAAATCAACGCAATCGAAATGAAACATTTGAAAAATGTGCGGAAAAACAAAATGGGACAGGACAAAAAATGAAGATATCAGACAAATGACAAAGCAAAAACCTATTACTGAGTACATTAGACAGAAGACAGATGAAAATGTTATGGTTCGGACTGATATATACTGATGGCAAAAAAAATGCAGCACCTAGAAGGAAAAATATTTTTTTTAAATATTTATGTATGTAAGTATGCACTATAATATTATAAAATTGCGGCAAAAACTCACGAAGAGTTGTAAAAGCCAATGATGATGATGATGATTATAAACAAATTTGCAACGTCATTTTCGTCAAAACATTAATAATGAGTGGCTCCAACTTGATTTTCTATACACTTACTTACTCTATGAGGCATTTATTGAATTAAGTAGTGTCATATTGCGGAATATTCATCCAGATTCTTCTTATGGCATGCCGGAGGTCTTCTAAGTTTGCTGGAGGACTTGGCAATCGATTTAGGTTTCGATCTACTATATACCACTCATGTTCGATGGGTGACAAGTCAACTGATCTTGATGATTACTCCAAAGTCTATACCAGATTCTTGTATGAACTCAATGGTTTCACGGGCAATATGAGGTGTTGCGTTATCCTATTGTATGGGAGTAGATTAAAATCGGTTGCAGTACTTCACCAATATATCTTGGAGCTGTCAGCGTGCCGTTAATAAGAACTAGCGGAGATAGAATCAGTAGAGATGATCTGCTTCCCAAATATATAAGCTTCCCCATACCATAATGCTTGGTTGTTTTGCTGCTGAAAACGTCTTAGCCTTATGCGCCCATCAGAGCCACCCAAACCCAATCTAGATTCATCACTGAAGCAGACAAAATTCCATTAGCCATTTTAGTTTTGACGAGCTCTGAACCATTATAAGCGTCGAGCCTTATGCTGTGGTGTCAAAGGTAACAAAAAAAGCGGACGGTAAGCTCTTAGCCCATTCCAAGTAATCTTCGTTTTTTTTATATATTTGTTTTTCTTGAGACTACGTTTCCTTTAGCTGCAACTAAACCATCTCTTACTTGATGTATACTGACCCGTTTATTTATGATTTTGCCGGTCTTGCGTTATAGCCCAAAAAATAAGCATTTTTTCATGACACTCGTCCGGCCAGGCAAACGACAGTTGTTTTGAGTAGTATGGACCTCTGTAACAAAAACCTATATGTTTCCTTTAGACCATTTTTTGGACTTAATTAGTCATTAACAAATTAAGGTCAAAAAACCGAAAATTTTTGCTTTTTTCGTCCATCAGCAAAAAGTGAAGCATTTTAAACAAATTTTAAAAGAGAAGAAACTTATAAGTCACATAAAAACCTTTAAAACGGCGTTTTCTAAATGTTTCTATCCTTTTTTGTTGCTTGGGAAGTTGCAAAATAAGTAAAAAATTTCGGTTTTTTATAAATGTTAATAACTTTTTTGAAAATAAACTTATAATATTTATATTTTATGTAATGCTGTGCCCTGTAGTGCTTAAAATATTGTCGAAATTTTAAATTGATCGGTCAAATAGTTTAAAAGTTATTTTATTTGTTTATCCCAAATTAATTTTTTTGCAACAATATAAGTCAGAAAATTATATAGTTTTAGTAATTGTAAGAGTAGTTTCTGAAAGAAGGAGACTTGTTCTATTATTAACATTATAAAAAATTAATTTTAAATATTGCAAAATAATTTTGCAAAAACATGTAGCTTTTTTGCTTATAAACAATTAGAATAACTTTTTAACCATTGCCTGCAAGAATATTATTTTTTTATATTTAAAAAGCCTGAATTTTTTCACAAATTTAAAAGAAAAAAAATTGGTGCTAAAATAATTTGGGACAAAGTTAGCCTCTTTTTTTACTTAATTCATAGCAGCTTTGTTTATAACAATTAAGAAATCTAATTAGCGTTATTTAAAAGCACATACTTTATAGTTTTGACGTACCAAATTTTAAAAAGATTGCCTTTTAATAAAATTGTCCACAAAGCTTCAAAATGTGGTCCTTAAAATCGGCTGGCTTCGAAACTCACGGGTGCCGAAGGGAGGGGGAAGGAGCTGTTAGCTGTATCTCTGGTTCTTATTTATGGATTTCAACGTTCCTTTTTTTAATTTGTATTTAGTGCTTGCGTACATTACGAATATGCATTATTTCAATAAATAAATTGTTAAATAAACTATCTAATTTGCTTAAAATTTTTTTTTCAATTTTTATTGTAATTGAGATAATTTTTATTTAAATACATAAATATTTATAATTAATTTATAATTCTTTAATAAAATTCTAAATAACTTATTTGTAATAGATTTTATGAAAACAACAAATTGTCCTATTCGATTGTTTCTAAAAATAGTATCGCTTTGAAAATATTAATTAAAATAATTTTTCTAATGGCTATTCTTAAGTTAGAGTTAATTTCATGTAATCGAATGAACTATCCTTTTATATGACTTATAAGTTTCTTCGCTTCTAAAATTTGTTTAAAATGCTTCACTTTTTGCTGATGGACGAAAAAAGCAAAAATTTTCCGTTTTTTGACCTTAATTTGTTAATAACTAATTAAGTCCAAAAAATCGACTGCAGGAAACATAGGTTTTTGTTACAGAGGTCCATACTACTCAAAACAACTGTCGTTTGCCTGGCCGGATGAGTGTCAAAAACAGGGTACTTTTTTTGCTTATTTCCCTGGCCTATTATTCTAATATTGTTAGCATTGTTAACATGGATTAGCTTCACCTCTTCGTGAAATTTCCCGTAAACCATAACCGGTCTCTTTCATGCCTACAACGCGTCCTTTTTCGAAGTTGCTTAAATGACGAAATTGCCAACGACCGTGAACTCTTTTCATTTTAAATCAAAAACAATCCAAAATGACTAAAAATTACAAATAAACTAAAGTTAAATCCACAGAAATAAACTTTCTTATGCTTTTTGTTTTTGCGAAAAAAAATAGTTAAATAAAAGATAGCGAGGAAAAAACTTAATCACATATATATTTTTAGATAAGACTCCAAATAAATAACCGTATTCAAAGTGTTTTTTTGGCCATGAGTATATTAATAGAATGAAACCAGAAAAAATTCCAGAGCAAATATTAAAATTGGAAACTAGGATGAAAAGAACCTACTTGTAGAAAGTTTGTTTTTCTTAGAATTGCTATATCATATTCTGTAAGTTGGATATTTGAGTTAGACTAATATAATTATTAAATATAATACTATATCTAATTTTCTAGTCAAATCTCATATTTATTTACTTACCTCTAGCAACGGCAACCTAGGGACAACTTGCACTTTATAATAGGGTGGAAAATTCATGTTGGATCCCATATGGCGTAGTCGACAGTTTGATTTAACTCCCAAAGTGTGTGTACTGTAACCTGACAGTTCAAGTTCTCCACTTTCTCTAGCCCATCCATTAAGCGTTAAAGATGTTGGGATGTCTGGTGGTAAAACAATGGTCTCGGGCACAGATTCAAACACTACACCTCCCGTCAAAAGTCTCATATTAGATACTTTTAATTCAAAAGGCAAGGGATTGATCAACTTCAATTGTACTTCGCAAACTTCATTTTGTATCCAGAGGAAATCTTAGAAAATAACAAAACAAACATTAAAAAAAAATTTTTAGTGGTAGTAGATAATTTTTTCTACAAGGTATGCAAAAAGATTAGCTGTTTTTTGTTTTACTAGGTTATAACGGAGCGGTGTGGAACGGGGTTTGTGAAAAGCAACGCGTACTACTTCGTGGAAATTTAGTATCTTGGACAATGCAATAAGTTACTATGATATTACAAAGTAGATTCGGATGTTCGAGAATATCGGAGCAGTTGTGAGAATTAAAAACAGATCAGCTGTAATCAGAGAAATAATTACTTCAAAAATGAAGCATTTAATTAAAAAAAATACTTTGCACTTAATTTTGACTGAATACTTACATCTAAAATCCCGTTGGTTTAAGGACGCTGATGATGTTAACTGAAGATTTTAAAAGAAAATGCTATAAAGTTAAATAGTCTTGGTTCCTTTAAACCGATAAGTTCTACTCCGTTAACGACAGCAATATAATTACGATAAAGTAAAAAAGTTGTTCTGTAATTATAAATAAATAAAAGGTGCTGTAGGCCAATCAATGAATACTGTAAAATAGGTAATAAAAAATTTAATACCTAAAATTAATATATATTTAAAATAATTTATTATTCCTAAACGGAATGGTAAGGAGCAGTCTCAGAACTGTAGAAGCGGACTGAACCTTAGCGATCTACCTAATCATAAAAAAAGTTTGAGTTTTAAGCGATATAGACGTGTTTTCTGTGCTCCGATATCAATTGAAATAAAAGTGGCCAAATCAAGTTAAGTTTTTCGTATGTAAAACAACAAAATAAATACTTATCGGAATGTGGGCCGTGATTAAATCTAAATTAAAAGTAATTACAGGGTAGATCAAAATGGTAAACTAGAACAATTATACAAATGTTTCATACCTGCAAGCGAACCAAGTCTTTACTGATACTAATTGTCACGTTAGACGGTTGTGCGAAAGGAATACTAATAAACGGTGAATGGTTGAATAACATTAGATATGCAGATGACACTATAGTTTTGGCCGATAATCTGAATGACTTACAGATATTAACAAATCGCATAACAGAAGTCAGTAACAGATACGGACTAGCTCTTAACATAAAGAAAACCAAATTTATGACAATTCGTAAAAAAACCAATAATAAACGCTCAACTTACAATTAACCAACAGAATATCGAAAGAGTCAAGCAATATACATATCTAGGCACCAATTTAAATAGCCAATGGGACCACTCAACGGAAATTAAACAGCGAATAATAAAAGCAAAAGCAGCATTCGTTAGAATGAGAACCATTTTCAACAGTCGAGACATATCATTTAAAACAAAATGCCGTCTATTGAACTGCTACATATTCACAGTTCTGCTCTACGGAATGGAAGCGTGGACACTGACTGTTGCATCTATAAATCGGCTCGAAGCTTTCGAAATCTAGTGTTATAGGCGCATCTTACGTATATCCTGGGTTGACAGAGTTACTAATGTGGAGGTCCTGCGTAGAATGGGGAAAGAATGTGAAATTCTCATGACCGTCAAAACTAAAAAGTTGGAATATCTAGGACATGTAATGAGAAATCAAGAACGTTACGGCCTTCTCCAAGGGAAGGTAAATGGTAAGAGAGGACCGGGAAGAAGATGCATTTCCTGGCTTCAAAATTTACGAAAGTGGTATAACACGACTACCACTGAACTGTTCCGCGCTGCAATAAACAAAGTAAAGATAGCCGTGATGATCGCCAACATCCGGAACGGATAGGCACTTTAAGAAGAAGAATTGTCACGTGATCGTAAGTCAGCCAATACCAATGTTTCAACCCACACCTTACATAAACTCACAATCAATTATGCCGGTAACAACACAAAATTCATTAAATAGACAGCCAGTTGGTCAAAACACCTTCTGTTGGAGTTACCTACACGTCAACTGTAACTTAACTAGTTCACACCCTACGAAAGACAAAAATTGGCAAACAGTAACCTATAAAAAAAGCCCAGAAGAAAGTGCAAAAGCCCAGCGACAAACCAAAATAAAGGATTACTGGTTATCTAAACAAAAGTAACAACATATATAATAACCTAGAAAAGGAAAATGATAAGGTGAAGATAAGTGAAGACACATCTGATGAACAAAATAAGGAAAAACACAAACCAAAACCACCCCCAATTCTTATTGGTAGCGTACAAAACATAAACCCGCTAATTAAGCCATTAAACAATCTAGCTATAGACATTTATCTAATAAAAGCATTAGGAAAAGACCAAGTGAAAGTACAGGTTAAATCGGGAGAAGCTTATCCTATAATATAAAAATACTTATCGACAAAAAACAAATAAACATTTCCGAGTCATTTTAAAGAATACGAGGTGTGGCTATTAAATAACGAAATGAAAAAGAGTTTTATTTTAAAAATTATTCTACAATCGAATGCTCTCCTTCAATATATTCCCCTTCGCTCTGGCTGTCTGTCTGGCTATTAAATACCGAGACTGCTTATGAAAAAGAGTTTTATTTTAAAAATTATTCTACAATCGAATGCTCTCCTTCAATATATTCCCCTTCCCTCGCCACACACCGTTCCATTCGTTGTTTCCATTGGTCTAAGGAATGCTGGAAGTCTTCTTTTGTTAGAGCTTTTAGGAGCGCCGCCGTTTTTCGCTTCACCTCTTCCATCGACTCGAACCAGATTCCTTTTAAGGAAGACTTGATCTTCGGAAACAGGAAAAGGTCACAGGGTGCTAAATCAGGCGAGTACGGCGGGTGTTCGAGCACTGGAATGGCTCTAGCGGCTAAATAACGCTTTACAGACATCGCGTTTTGGGCAGGTGTGTTGTCCTGGTGCAAGATCCACGGGTTGTTTTTCCACAACTCCGGCCGTTTCTTACGAACTCGCTCTCGCAGCGGTGCCAAAACTTTCAAATAGTAAGTTTGGTTTACAGTTTGATCCTTGCTTTTTTCATTCTTGGCGATGCAGGAGTTTTCCAGTGCATGGATTGTCGTCTAGTTTCAACATCGTATTTGAATATCTAAGTTTCATCGCAAGTGATGATATTTTCCATTAATTCAGGCTCTTCATGTAACCTCTCAAGAAAATCTGAACAGATCTGTTGACGGGCGAGCTTTTGGTCAGGGGTCAAATTTTTTGGGACCAACTTCGCACAGACTTTCTTCATGTTCAATTCGTCATGTAAAATTTTTCTGACAGTTTCTTTATTGGCGTTTACAGTCTCAGCAATCATCCGAATGCTCATACGGAGATCTCCGCGTACAATTTCATTTATTTTGGTCACTGTTTGCGGAGTTGAAACAGAGACAGGTCGACCTGGACGTTGGTCATCTTCGGCGGTCTCTCGGCCTTCAGAAAACCGTTTATACTATCCGAAAACACGCGCACGAGATAGAGTATTCTCACCATAGGCATCGTTCAATAAATTATAGCACTCAGTCGGAGTTTTTTTTTAATTTAACGAGAAATTTCACATTAATCCGTTGCTCATGTTTTTCGTCACACATCGTTATTGGCACGAGAAAAAAACACGTTCTTTTTTAACCTCTACAGAAAAAATACTACTACAGCGACAAAAACGTGTTTTCGTACTAAAAGAGTAGACACTTCCAGATATCCAATGCTGCACTCGTTTCCCACTCTTCCCCTCTAGGACGCCTTCTGCGCGCGCAGTCTCGTTATTTAATAGCCAGACCTCGTATTCATCACTCAACAGATATAGAAGACATTAATGAAAACATCAAGCCACTGGGCCATGAAGTAGTAAATGTTTGGAACATTAATCAAAATAAAACCAACAAACCACTACCTCTATTTTTTGTCGACTTGAAACAGAAGAAACGCAACAAATATATCTACAAAACACAGACACTGATGAACAACAATATAACGTTGTATAACATTATAACATTATACAACGTTATATTTGAAGCCCCACATGCAAGACGCAGTATACCATAATGCACAAGGTGCCAGAGGTATGAGCAAAGAAACAATTTTTGTCAGATTATACCAAGATGTGTAAAATGCGATGAATCTTATCACACCGCAAATTGTAATATCCTCAAGCTTTCTTGTCGACCAAATCCTATAATTTTGAACATTTGGTTCATTATTTAATGTAAATGTACATTCATCTGTAAACAAAATGTTAAAAATGTTTAAAAATCATCTGTCTGCATTAGCTCTCTCTTAAATTTCATAATAAAATTCCGCTTGTCTATCAGCATCTCCTCTTACTTCTTGATAACATTGACATTTATACGAACGGAATTTATTTCTTTTCACAATTTTTTAAGGCTGTGGAATTAGGAATGTCAGACGAGACTGTAATGGTTCGAGAACTTATTGAAGGATTTTCAACTACTGCTCTTAATACATTGATTTCGTTTTGATTTTCAAAATTTCTGGATACCTTTGTATCGCCTGTATATCGCTATAGTGGAAGCAATACATCAAGCGGCATATGAAAGCTTAGGAGAGATAGAAAAATACAACAATCCAAAAAAAGAGGTAATTAAAACAAAAAGTCTATATTGAGATAATAAATGCGAAGAAATAAACAACTACCTAGGGAGTACTAGATCAAAAGTATTTTGGATGTTGTTGTTGAAGATCTCAGGACAAATGGAAAAACGATCCAAAACAACTATAGAACCAATAAGTCTAGAAAACTGGAAGACCTATTACGAACAACTGATGCAAGAAGCATATATTTTACATGTTATGTCTTATAATTTGTTAGCAAAATTTGTGTACGAATCTTACCCAATTTAGAACTAGCCTGTCTTGATTTTCGCTCTAAACTACCACCTCCAAAATGAATGGGTGTAAACAGAAATGGTCCAGTGTCTTGTTTGTTATTTTCAATTCTTCTTGGTCTCAAATGGGGCTGCAAATCCTTAGGGATAAACGCCGCACATATAGGTATATCAGTAAGGTTTGCTGGAGGGACCACTAAACCACTGTCCAAAACAAGAGGAACAGGAGATCCCTCACACTGAGAAGATAAACTTTGCAATTGAATGGCTAATTCCTTTTGTTCTGTTGAACTAAAAATACGGAATGGTTAATAATTTTAAATTCTTCGGAAACTTAAATTGTATGAAATAAAGAATTCGGCAATATACTCGTATTAATACACATTTATGTTTGGTTCAATGACATAAGTAAAAACATTTTTTGTTTATTGGTTTAAATGTTACATTTTTTGTTCAAACTGCCAACAACTTTCCTCAGCGCAGAAAAAAAGCTGTTTTTTTTTTAAGAATTATAGGTTATGCACAGAGATCGCCAAATTCATCTTAATTCAATGTTTTCAAAGATTCTATATATCACCTAATGGAGCAACAAACATTTTATTTTTGAGTATTTCCCACATGGAAAAAAACTTAGCTAAAATGAACTTATTAGAAATATCGCGAACTAGTTAACATAACTTATTTACGTAGCCAGTAGCGACGGCGTTACCTGCCCTCCGAAGACGGTGGCGGCTCAGTTAAATTGAAAATTGAAAAATTTCTTGGTGCCAGTGATAAGAATCGCAATCGGGCCCTCCAGCTTGTTAAGCCAGTAGCATACCCGCTGAGCTATGGTCTTCAATACGAATAAGGGATACCACCAATGTGAATTACAACACTGTAATTCCAGGACGATTTAATTCTTGGGCAACGGTTTTAAATGAGTGTTCTTAGATATGCCCAGTAATCGTAATTACGGCATTTAATCCGTCTGTTTAATATGAAGTGCACTAAATCACTTCGAAACTTTGCTGTGAAATTATGCGTCATTTGCTGCGCAACCACGACACAAAATTCCATATGTCTAACTAAAGCTATACACGAACAGCAGATGTGTGGGGTGTCTCGATTAACGTTTGGTATAACCAATCTCCCACTTACTAACCAACGGCTTTCGGGTAGATGACTAAGTAAGCAAAAGGCCACTTTTTTGTCCTGGGGTTTTAAAATCACCGATGAAGGCGGAGGAACTAAAGATTTGGTCAACGGCACAAGCATCAGACAGGGAATGGGATACCACCTGCTTATACTAATTTGAGTACATCATGTCTAAAACTCAAACAAGGAATGATACGACTTGTAATTCGGCTGGCAACCAACGCAATATCGGTTTCGGGTGGATTAATAAGAAATGTGCGACCGGGCTTACAAATTGGAGTATCTATCATCATGACTGGAAGAGGCCTTCTTCAACCTGGAAAATACCATATCCTGAAAAAATATCTACAGAGCTACCAGCCCCGCAATGGTCGCATTATCAAAATATTATTTAATTCCAGACCCTCCAAACCACTCAGAGGAGGACCTGGAAGCGAAATATCAACAACTAAAAAGAGTCATCTGTTTGGGTTTCAATACCTCATGTTTTCCCAAATATCCTTTGACATGACCAAAGGAAAAACTTGTGCTTTGTTGGTTATTCTTACCAAATCGACGGTCTATGTAAGCCGCTTATCTAGAATTACTCCTAGATATTTGACCTCATTCGCATATTTGACAGTTTTTCCATACAGAGCGGGCATCCAGATGTTATCTAGGTTCTGCCTCTTTGTGAAACTGACAACTATTGTTTTACTAAGATTGACAGAGAGTGTTTCCCTGTTGCACCATCTAGTAAGGATATTTAATGTTCTTTGGAGTGTGCTGAGTAGAACATTACCATATTTTCCTCCTACCATAATTCACTACAGACTGTAGTAGCTCACCTACAGATTGTAGTAGCTACAGAGCAATAGCTCTTAGAACGCATGCTTAAAGCTTTTCTCGCTCCTACAAATAACTGAATAACAAACAGGGTTTATACCTGAAAAAAATAATGCGAGAGAAGTAGAGAAGACTATGGTTAATCTTGGAAAATATAGATGTTCCAAATCATCTAATTCTTATTTTAAATAACTATTTGAAAATAGTTTCGGAAAATAAAGGTCAAAAACATTCTTTTCAAATTATTTAGACCAAAATCTGGTGTAAAACAAAGCTGTATTAATATTAACCATAATATTTAATAAATGTGAGGAGTATATTTTGAAAAAAATATATTCAGTTTCTGTATGCAATTTTTGCATTTCTGAGAGAACGGTTGATTCTACAGAAAAAGTGCTAATAAACATTTTTGTTCAAACTTATCTCAGCTACATTTTTTGTTGGAAACATTTTTTTCTACGGCGCGGCATACAGTCATATTCTTGGTAAATCGATGTTTTCTGTCCTCCACCTCGCAAAGGGGATTTTAGGGGGGAGCCCAAGGCGTCCAAGAGGTTAGGAGTGGCAACTTTTTTGTATCTTTTTTGCGGTCTCACAATTGACATCAGCAAAATTCAGCTTGTTCATATGATTTTTAGAGGAAAAAATCTCTGACGACTGGACTTAATCTGTAAATAACGTTTATAGTTGGCGGTGGATGGTAAAACCAATTTGACATTTGACTTACTTAGTTTCGATCTTATAGGCCATGTTTTGAGTGAAATTTTGAGAGGTATTGTTGTACCCTCCGATTGATACCAAATTCTGATAATTCTGTGCCTATTGTAGATCTTATTACAACCAATTGTGATTTAATACCATATAAAATCAAGAAACTTAGATATACGGACGATACCCTAATGTTAGTCTGACCATAAGAGGAATTTAGCAACATGGAAACGATGAGCAGTAAATATGACCTTACGCTGAACAAAAAAGTCCCAAATCATGATAGTAGACCGCAGTCGGTCCAACATCATAAAGATTTCTGATTTCAAAGTTGTCAAAAGGTTTAAATAGCTTGGATCCATTATTACAAACACAAAAGAGTGTGAAGCAGAAATCAAACATAGATTGGCAATGACACGTAACACAGCTATAAAACTAACTCCTATATGGAAATATTCAACAACAAACCAAATAAACTAAAATCATTAAAAACATTTATTTTTCCTATTGCCACATACGCAAGAGACAATGACATTAAAGGTCGCCAACCAAAGAAAAAATAGATGCCTTACAGAGACGTGGTCTTACAGAAAAATGCTGCAAATACCGTACATAGAGCATCGTCAAAACGTTTCAATTATAAAGCAACTGAAGGGTCAACACAAGATTTTCAAAAATAAATCAGTACTACCTCAGATACCTCGGATATAAAGCGAGAAGAAAAGAAGTCCTAGAAAATTTATCGATTAAGTCAAAGGAATTATTGGCCTTCCTTAGCTTTCTTAGAAGCCCAAGACAGAGAGGGATGGGGAACCACAATCAGAGGAATCGAGACATAATGTCACTACACTCTTTCTAGAGTCAACAGGCAAAAGAAGAAGGAAGGTGCTTATTGGAATGCAGCGCTAAGAATTTATTGAAGCTCGTCTTCTAAAAAGCCTGATAACACAGATACAAATAATTTACGTGTATCTTAGCTGCCATGGCGTAGAAACACAGTAACCGACAAACGAAAACTAACATGTGTCACACTTTCCATCTCTCATCTCACCATTTCGATCAATCATATAAATTGACCAATTAAGTTAGTTTTTTATTCGAGACATGGGTGTGACAGTTGAAATGTGTAGTATAAGATAGTACAAAAATACTCATCTACATAGGGATTCATAAATTTTAGTGGAACTATTTTTAAATAAACACTCAAAGCGTCAAACTCATTTTTTTGCTCATAACTTAAAAACCTGTCTATTTAGAGATTTGATGTCTACAGACAACATTTTTAAAAAAAAATATATACATAAACGAGTACAACTGTATTAATTGCTATCAACAAGTCTCTCAGACACTTCGTCTAAGGACTAGCAACCCCAATGGAGTCCTAAGTTGCGATGTGATCAATTGCTTTTATAACTTAAACATCATAGTTTTTAAATATCAAAGATGTAATTCAAAGGTAATCTAACGACATTTAAAGGATTTTTACCCACATATTTAGTGGCTTCAAACATGTAAATCCACATAGCACTGATGATGAAATAGTTATTCCGACAACGTTCTGTGATGTAGCCCGATAGGGTTTTTAGAATTTTTTAGAAAAAAGAATGTTTTTTTAAATAAAATTTTTTGTGATACATGGTATACAGTCAACTACAGGAATTTAGTTTCCTTGTGAAAATGATTTAATAGTAAATAGGACTTTTTAAGCTTATAAACATTTACAATAACTCCGGAGAATTGAGTTCAAATTAATGGCAAAAGAATATTCGGAAAGCTGGTTAAAAAACAAAACTTTTAGAAAAATAAAGATGTCTTAGGACCCTTAGGAGCAAAGATAATCCATATATTAAAAAAATCACTGCTACGTTAATTAACATCATTAAGGGCTGAAATTAACAAATCTTTTACGGGAAAAGTCAAAAGTTTTTAACAAAACTTTTAGCAAACAAAATTATTGAAAATTGTTTAAACAGAAGTGTTGTAAACAAAGAGAACTTTGCGTTCCCATTAGAGTAAAAAGAGTGGGGAGGGGGTAGCCGAATGAAAGGAAAGCGATTGCTTTCGCTTATGTTGTTAATAGTTAGTATAGTGAAGTCGTTTTACCCTGTCGTATTTCGGATTAACGCCCGAAAAATAATTTATGACTCCAGTTACAGCCACTCTGTTATGCTTTCCCTTTTCTACCTGCTTTGTAGTACCGAACCTCCTACTGGTCGGCTGTAGTATTTGAGGATAAATCAGCGCTACCAAAACAATTTTTTTATAAATCGTGAAAAAACGCAAATTGAACGCTTTGTGATGATAATTTATTGAAAAAACTTTTATAATTTCATTTCAAATAAAATTGTCTCGAGGAGTGCATCCATTCCTTGCGGTCGCATAATTGGATAATTGTAGTTGTTATATTTGCAAAAATAGTAAACAGTCTGCGGAGTCGAGGCTCTCCATTGACCGGACTCATCGGCCAATGACCGACGCCCCCTGCCACCGAGGCCTCGCTCTCTCGTGTATATATTCAGAGAGCTCCGAAAAATCTCTCTATTAGTATTCAACGATCGCAGTTTTTCAATAGTGACAATGGATAACGTACAAGAAAACGATAGAACACCTAAATATAAGTTTTTATCTCCGAGTGAGCGTCGAATTGTGTTGAAAGTGGAAAATTATTTTACTTTAGAAAAAATCAACATGGGACCAATTACATCAGTAGTGGCAGTTCAAAAAAGGACAAGTGCAGCTTGTGGAATTTCAGAACTGACCTTGCAAAGAGATCGCAAAATGAGTGAGGAGGAATTAACTAAGGAAAATAAAAGGATTCGTTTGCATCCGAAAACCCCTGACTTGCCACAAGGTATTAAAATCTCAATCAGAAATATCATTTATGACATGTGCAAAGCAAAAGAACATGTTACAAGAAAGACACTTATTCAAAAAATAAAGGACAGAGAACTTTGCGATATGGGTTTGACCAGTTTATCAAAAGTATTAAAAGCTATGGGTTTTAGATACAAAAAACCAATAATCGTAAAGTGTTGTGCGAGCTGTCCAATGTTGTTGGAAAAAGGTGGAAATTTATAAGAAACTATTTAAAAAACGAGAACTCCAAATTTGCCAGACAATTTGTGTTTCTTGACGAAACATGGATTTTTGCGAAAGGAAATAATACCAAATCATCCTGGCAAGATGATTCTACCAAATGCTATTCGAGTACTAGTGCGAGTAATGGCAAAAGATATATTATATTGCATGCAGGAAATACGGAAGGTTTTATACCCAATGCTAGTCTTATATTTTCTTCGACAAAAAAAACTGATGATTACCACGGAAATATGGACGCCGATATTTTTGAACATTGGTTTGAGGAAAAATGATTAAAAAATCTGGAAAATCCGTCATTAATAGTCTTAGACAATGCTTCTTATCACACCAGAGACGAGGAAAAGTTTCCCACAAGCAGCTGGAAAAAAGAAGACTTAAGAAAGTGGCTGTCGGAGAAAAATATAGAAAACGAACATCTAGTTTTAAAAGCTGAATTATTAAATAAGTGCAAAGAACACATTATTGAGAAAAAATTTGTCGTTGACCAAATGGCACTAAAATATGGTCATGAGGTCCTAAGACTACCACCATATCACCGCCAGTACAATCCAATTGAATTGGTGTGGGGCATCACTAAAAACTACTATGATAAACATGTATGTAAGACCAACGACGAAGACAGCGTTTTACAACTCTGGCAAGATACACTAAACCAAGTCAATGAGGAACAATGGCGGAAATGTATTGAGCATACTGAAAAAAAAATTTAGTCATATGAAATAGAACAAGTTATTGATGAAGTAAGACCTTTAATTATTCGTAATGATTGAAGATTCAGATGAATCGGATAGCGAGTCAGATAGTGATGATACCTGTCCATAGATTAAGACGTAGATAGAAAAATTAACACAAAAGGGTACCAACCACCAAAAAAAAAATAAAACAAAAACCGCATGCAGTAGAGAGCCAGAGGCACGCCGCACAACGCTCTTGAATGCAAACATCAAAAAAATTAGATTAGCAAGTAAGGTAGATTAAGGACATGACTGGACGAATGACTGGGTATTAGACGACGGATGAAAGGATTCGATGCTTGCTCGCTCTCGATTGCACTTGGAGCAGAAAAGTGAAAGCAAGTATCGGCACACACAACCATCATTAGATCGCCGAACAATTGCTTTGACCGGTAGTGATAAAGCCAAATGATCTAACCTACCACTTAAATGTAAATACACGGAAATCCCCCATTGCCTGACGGGGGATACCGCGAAATAGTCGAGACCTGGCTCCAAAGACCAGGGGGCGGAGGAAAGCCGGGGCTGGTTTTACCGCAGGAGGACAACCTACCTCGGTGGGTTTGGGAACGTGTGTGTGGGAAGTAGGAATAAGTCTTTGTTTTATATAGATATATATTTTTATAGATATATTTATAAAATATATAAAAATAAAAATATAATACAAAATTTAACACCCATATAACACCCAGTATTAACATTGGCAAATTTTTTTATGCTTAAATAAAAATAGAGTTTAGTACACGCTGAAAGGGAATTTTTGTTTTTTCAGCATAAATATTAACCACAATATTAATTTTTGAAGTTGCATGTGTAATATGAAAAATTTTTCAAAACGGCTATTTTTTCGAGAATGGTCTCCCAATAAAAATTGATTCAGAATTTTACGTAGATTCTAAAAAAAATAACAAAAGCACAGTTTTATTTAAAATAAGAAACTTAATGGCGACTTCCGGTACAACCGGAAGTGCTAGAAGAATGCAAATATTTAAAAAATGAAGAATGCTTTGCATAACCCATTATTCCAAGTTTGCAGAAACCAGTGACGACCAGAACTTTGAAAACTTTTAACCAACATGTTGCGTGAATGACCCTGTATATTTCATACTCAATGTTTATCAATTTACATTATGATATTCAATTATTATAAAACATAATACAAAGTTATTTTATTAAAAAAATCCCTAATGTCGTATTATCAAATTAAGAAAACCGTACATTTTTAATTTGAGAACCGCTGACTACCTGAGGCAAATCTGAACAGACACTTTTATTACTTATGCGACAGGCTAAAACGATCCTACTATAGGTAGTTAAAATCATAAAATATCTATTTGCACGCCTTTTGAACAAAGCTAGAGTTTGAGACCAAAAGTTTGAATGACAATAAATATTTATATTTGGATGCAGCACAAATTTCCATACAAATTGATAATTATTTCTGAGTTACACTAAAGAACTTAAAAAAACAAAACGTAATAAATTCTAGCTTCTCGAATAAATTCTTAAGAATCCGTACGAACTTTCTTTCTTTCTCCCCTTCCTTTTACCCTATCACGGTGTCGGATTTGGGCTAGGTATTTTAATTTCCATTTACCCACCTCTTCCATTCTTTTCTGTTTCCTGCCATTATTTTCAATTCCTCGAGTGATTTTTGTTTAAGTTTTCCTGCCTGTACTACTTGCTGTATCCATTTTTTTCTTGGTCTGCCTCTTTTTCTTTTTCCAATGTTTTTTGCTTCATAAACTTTTCTTGTTATTCTATTGGATTGCATCCTCATCAGATGCTCATACCAGTTCATTTGTATCTTTGCTATTTTGTTCATTATCGGTTCCTGGTTGGCCATTCTCCTAATAGTCTCGTTGCTTAATCTATCCCATTTTGTCTTTCCAACTATCCTTCTTAGATGTCTCATCTCCATTGCGTTTATACTGCTCTTATGTTTTTCCAGAATTGTCCAGTTTTCACTTGCATAGAGCACAGTCGGTATCACTATTGTGTTATATTTAACGAACTTCAATGTTGCAAAATATATATTTAGGTGATAAAAATAAACGTGATATTTCAATAATTTAAATAAATAAATAACAATACTCATCAAAGAAAAACAAAAAAGATAAAAAGTTTAACAACTGACTACGTAAACAACACTGCGTGAAAATATAGATTGTAAAGCAGTCAATTTTTCAAAACAAATTGAGCAAAATTGTATTTTTAGACGTAGCAAATATATTATTTTTGAATACCTATATACCTATGTACCTCATAAAACCAACTATATATCTATATATATATATATATATATATATATATATATATATATATATATATATATATATATATATATATATATATATATATATATATATATATATATATATATATATATATATATATATATATATATATATATATATATATATATATATATATATATATAGAAAAGAAATTTAATCTTTGCAGATTAGTTAAATAGTAAACTCTTAAATATTGGGGAAATCTGCAAGAAAGACTCTAATGTGTATCAATTGTTTCGCCGAACGTTTTCGCCAAAGAGAATTAATTTGGCTTCTTCAGGGCTGAAAGAGAATAATTATAATTAGCTACCATATATTATCTATTAAAACATTATTGATCTTACCGTAACTTAGAATTGTAGAGTTAGAATATATTGTATATTAGACTAATACATATATAATTATATATGTATTAGACTCAGTCATTCCTTTACTATCCTTAATATTCCATTTATTAAAAAATATGTTGATGATATCATTTTGGCTATACCCAATGACAAGGTAGATGAACTATTAGATACTTTTAATGGTTACGACCCCTACATCCAGTTCACTATAGAGAGGGAAGATGGTAATTGGTCCGTCCCCTTTCTCGACATAAGGATGATCAGGGAAACCAACAACATCAAAATAGATTGGTATCAAAAACCGACCCATTCTGGTAGATACCTTAACTACAACTCATACCATAATAATTCTACCAAAGTCAACTTAATCAAACAGATGAAAAATAGAGTAACAAAACTATCAGATCCTTCATTTCATACAAAAAACCTACAAATCCTACAGAAACTTTTTATTTCAAACGCTTATCCAACACCATTAGTTAATAAGATTTTGTTTAATACTATCCATGACGAAGATATTTCACCTTCCTTCGCGACTAACAATGCTGATCCTGATGTCTTAAGTGGGAACCCAGTCTCGGATACTCCTATAAACAAATATTTTTCATTACCATATTTCAGAGATATCACTCCGGGGTTAACAAGGATTCTGAAAAGTGTTGAAAATAGCTTTGGCAATAATAATAACAACATTAAACTTAATGTGGCTTGTAGATCAGCCCTAACAATTAATAATCTTTATTCTAAGATAAAAGATAAGACTCCCATAGATAGGCTTAGTAATATTGTCTACAACATTCCATGTCTCTCTTGCAACAATTCCTACATCGGTCAAACATCTCAATTATTGAAATCACGTATTACACTACACAAAAGTGATTCTCGACTTCACCCTGACCGTTGTGCATTAGCCAAACATGTCCATTCCACTGGTCATCTCATGGACTATACTAACACCACAATTCTCCACCGTGAGAACAATAAATCTAAAAGAGAGTTCATTGAAATGTCTTATATTTTCCTTAACGATTTCTCCATTAATGTTAAGAGTGACATCAAGAATCTAAGCGATATATACCACTTGTTACTTAAATCAGATACCAAGAACAATACTATATCACAGATAACTAACTTGACTGATATATCCATTAACAACTAACATACTTTTATAATTAATTTTCATTAACAAAAAAAAATATATAACATTCCCTTGCTTTTCTTAGATACATCTCAATAAGATGCAATAATACATGAACAATATAATATAATTAAATAAAGAAAATCAAAATAATATTTCCCTATACTGGGATTTAAATTCATTCGTTTTTTACCAATGAACCTTAACGACATAAAGATTCATAAGAACTAATGAAGTTGTCAGCGCTTGCGTTCTGGCTAAAACAGAACCTCACTTTTAAACTATCTAAAAATCAAAAATTTAGTTATTGCCGACATTTCAAAGAATTACCTCCTTTTAAATGTAGTTACATTGGGTTTTTCGATTAACCTTGGGTAAGCCTTTACGTGTCAAGTTCAAAGCTACCATACATTTCAAACCTTAAAAAAACTGTTTTTGCACATAGTAACAAAAAACACCACTATGTTACTAGCAAAGTTTTTTAATATTCTAACTCTACAATTCTAAGTTACGGTAAGATCAATAATGTTTTAATAGATAATATATGGTAGCTAATTATAATTATTCTCTTTCAGCCCTGAAGAAGCCAAATTAATTCTCTTTGGCGAAAACGTTCGGCGAAACAATTGATACACATTAGAGTCTTTCTTGCAGATTTCCCCAATATTTAAGAGTTTACTATATATATATATATATATATATATATATATATATATATATATATATATATATATATATATATATATATATATATATCGGTTTCAAAACGTCTTGCGTCGTTGTCCGATGCCTAATTTCCAAGAATTTCTATCATTCTATTGTTCTTCGGTCAAGTCTCGGGAGTTCATTGCCTTTGTTATTCCCTCCTTCCATGTTCTTTTTGGTCTTCCTCGTTT
This sequence comes from Diabrotica undecimpunctata, assembly GCF_040954645.1. Lineage (NCBI taxonomy): Eukaryota > Metazoa > Arthropoda > Insecta > Coleoptera > Chrysomelidae > Diabrotica > Diabrotica undecimpunctata. Next base: position 95,978,813 of record NC_092808.1, on the reverse strand, counting down.
CTTACGATTTGGTGGTATCCATTTCATGGCGATTTTTGGTAGTCTTGTTTCTGGCATTCTTTGAACATGGCCATACCATACCAAATTTATACTAACACCAAAATACAATACAGAAGTTACAATAACAATCACAACAACTATCCACTATCTAAGCACTACTCGAACTAAAATAAAGAAGGTGAATACACACATGAAATACGGTAAACAATGCTCCCGGTTTTCAGTCGATTCGGCTCACGGCAACAAAAAGTATTGATACGAACGAACTGTTGAAAGAATTCAATCGTTTGCGAAGTCGGTTACTGATTGATTCGGTCCTCGTAAAATGAACGATTGAAACAACACTAGTAGTGTTGCCCAAAATCGGTCTTGGTCTTGTTCTTGCGTTTTTGCAAGACCAAGACCAAGACCGCCTAATTTTAGCAAGACCAAGACTGACCGTGCAAGATTTAAGCAAGAACAAGACTAAGCCTGTGAGACTCTTGCGTCTTGCAGTTAGGACTGAGTGTGGTTTAAGCGAGTATAGTAGTTCGGGTATATGCTTAAAGACTCTATGAGACGCAAAAAAATATGTAATAAAAATTTGAAAAACTGGACTTACGCGTATTACAAACAATACCATAAACATACATACATTATCAAAATATTCATTAAAAAAAAAACACATTTGACACGTGCTCAGAGGTCATAATTACAATGTAAAAATAAAATATTTTGTACATTCTTTTCCAACAGACGACTTCTTCGCTCTGAAATTAATTGTCCATATTTTGAGAATAGCCGCCCTTTAATCATAAAAATAATCTTCTTGCATTGCGACGCCGACAGTAATATCGTATCGATATTTTTTAAAATATGTCACCCTAGCTAATAAAAAATATAATTGTTAGCGACACCCACTTAATCAATTTTTTTTCCATTATATAATTTAGTCAAGAGGAATCTAAATAAACAAATATGTTTCTGCTGAGTGTGCGATGAGATCATTCGGTTAAACAAAATTTGCTGAACGAGCGCGGCTAATATTCAAAAGTAACGAGACAAATTAACAGATAATGTTGCCTACCGTGTAAACAAAATACCGAAATATTTAGAATAACGAAGTAAATTAATTCTCGGCTTGTTATTAGATACTTAGGGTATTAGATAGTAACGAACATAAAGTAACTATAGAGCGTTCCACTTTAAGAAAATAACATTGCGAAGATAGGTCCATGTATTTCTTATCGACGATAGAAGCGCAGCGATGCCACGATGAACACAAGCACGGGTGTATAATTCGTATTTTCAGGATTCAGGGTTGTATAATTTGTATTTTGGTTTTCACAGACATGAATTAAATTAATGTTTTTTAACGTAATTGGCCAAAAGTGCCCATTCGAAACAAAAGATGAAAAGTAGGGAAAATGATCTTAATTAAATAAATAGTATTTTCATAAGATAATTTTATTTTATCTTATTTTAATTATACTAACGACAGTTTATTTGTTTTTCGGTAAGAATATCATATACCATGAATCATAGAAATCAGTAGAAAATATTGCTTAGTTAAATCATGCAGTTTGCCGGCTATTAAAGATTTAAAAGCAAATAAACGGACCGCTTGGAATGCATATATCTAATTACTAATTGCAACTTAAAATAATACGGTGTACGTATGTCAGCGATTTTATGTCGTTCTCTGAGACTACATAATGATAATAAGGCTTTGTGGTTCTTCAGTTGTTATTCTGACTTTACAGTTAAATGTTAATTAAAAATGGAAATTCGAAAAATATATCGACATAATGTAATAATTGTTTTTCATCTAATCCTTGTTGTTCCCGGAGCAACAAGTTTACAATTTGACATGCGGGACAAAGATTCAAATAGTTCTAGTCCGAGTAGTGAGCATTGGAGTTATAGATCTAAAAAACCTAAAAGCAAATTTGATGAGTTTTTCGAAATAATTCAAGCATCCCAAATTGCTTTATGTAAATTGTGCCTACATAGAAATGTTGAAATGAGAATGATCAACAGAAATACGTCAGATTTAAGGAAGTATCTAAAATCTTTTCACAAAAAGAAATTACAAATATTTCTTCCTGAAAAATCAAAATTCGGTGAAGATATCACAAGCTTTTTAATAATCGCTAGAAAAAGTGGACATGTAAAAAAATATACTTATTACTTTATTACCAATTACATATATTATGTACCTACTACTTTATTTTGGTAAATTAATGTATTTATTAACCAAGATCTCCTTAATTTAAAATAACTTCTTTTGATTACCATTACTTTTTTAACTATTCTTTATTTTTTCAAGTTAGTTTTTTATATAAAAGTAGAGATAAGATTTACCCATGTTTTACCACATGTAGCTTAATAAATGCTAACATTTATTAAGAAAGAGATTGACTTCCGTGGGCCTGGTAGATAGCTGAGTTAGTTAGAGTTTAGACATTTATTCATTTGGTTAGTCTTTATTATGGCTTAAAATGTACTTACTCTGTTACGTTGTTCTAAGATCTAAAGTAACGTTTAATTAATAGCAGGCTCACGGGTAACTGCAAGATTTGCAAGACTCTTGCTGCAAGACCAAGACCAAGACCGAGAGTGCAATATCAAGACCAAGACCAGGTCTATTGCCGCAAGACCAAGACCAAGACTGTCTAAGTCTGGTCTTGTTCTTGCATTTGGGCAACACTAAACACTAGTCGTAGGACTTTTTTCTAAAAGTTGTGTTTTTTAATCAGCTTTCTGAATATTTTTTTGCCATTTAACTCTTAATTTGTATTTGTATAATTTAATACTCACTATTGTCTGTTAATTGTGTTGCCTATACGTCTATTAAACTCAGAAAGCTAATAGTACTGCCATCTATAGTGATCATTCTAAGTTAGTCACAATTGTTTATAAGATGGTTGCCTAGTGCACGTCGATTAGAAAAAGGCTGGTAAGTTTTATTCAGTATTAGTGTAAAAATAAGTATTTTGTTTTAATACAGGAGGTGAAGTTGTAATATGATGATGTGTTGTGATCATACATATATGAATATATATGTATGATCACCTTAATTTAAAGATATATATATATATATATATATATATATATATATATATATATATATATATATATATATATATAAAGATCCAAAAGTGACAATACCGAAACCATTTTTTAAGCTGTATCCTATAATCTACTTTGCCAAAGATACAGCGTAAAGGAGCATTTTTGTTTTGTATCATATAATAATCTACTTTGCCAAAGATATAGCTTAATGGAACTTTTTGGTTATGTAGTGTATGTTGTATATAGTTTACTTTGCCATATATTCAGTAATGTGAAATATTTTTGTTTTGTACCTATGCCACACTTCATTTCCAATTAAATTAGTAGAATTTGTTTTAATGAAACGTTTCAAAATGAATTCATTTAGTTATATAAGTAAAGTGTTTCCTTGGTTTCAGCGAAATACCAATATGACATCATCAAGGTCCGAAAAAATTTTGACATTACTTCCACCACCTTCATTTGATATGGATGATTCGAGCGATGAAGAAAATGAAAGTTATATTAAACCATCTAGAACTCAAAGTTCTGAAACCGATGAAAGTTCTGAAGTCGAAAGTTTACCTTCTGAAGTAGAAGAGATTTTTGATACATTATCAGATACAGATTGAGTATCCGAAACTGAACATTCAAAACCAGAGCTATCAACACATTAATCTGCTTATAGTATGCCTAAATCTATTTGCAGTATACCTAAACCTACTGCTTTGAGTACTCTAAAAACACGATCACAACATCAGATACCTGAACCATCTAAAGAGATTAACGACAATACTAACCAACCTAAAGGCAAACTACAAAGTAAACGCACGAAACGACAGAATTTGGTTAAATACCAGTGGACGAAAGAAGAATTTCAATATCCTATGAACATTCCCGAAAATAACTTTCCTGTGGTGGATGAATTAAAGTCACTATTAGAATATTTCAAAATGTTTTTTTTAGACGATATATTAGAGTTGATTGTCAACAATACAAATCTTTATTCTGTTCAGCAAACTGGCAAGTCGATAAGCGTTACTAAAGATGAGATAAGTGAATTCATAGCGATAAAGATTTTGATGGGTATAGTAGCTATGCCATCATACTTGGACTACTGGAGTGGAAACTTCAGATACGATAAAATATCAGAAATAATCCCTCTCAAACAATATCAGAAAATTCGCCGGTATATTTACTTCGCTAATAACGATCATATAAACAACGATAAGTACTAACGAATTCGCCCAGTTTTGGACATAGTGAGAAGAAATTGTTGTATTATAGAAGAAGAAATTGTTGTATTATAGAAGAAGAAAAACGCCAGAGTATCGACGAGATGTTGGTCCCTTAAAAAGGGAAAAATATTTGTTAGAGCCGGCATTTCAGGGTTTGTGTACAATTTCATAGTTTATGGGGGGGGGGGGGGGCGCAGCATACTTTTTCATAAAAAGAAGAATCCTTGGGATTGATATGCAGACACACATGCAAGCTTGTCCAGCATGCTTGTTCAGTCTTTTTGTACCAGCACGCTTGAGTGTCTGTAGGGAAATGTGGTGCAAGCTTTGTGATTGTACAAGGGGCTTGAGGATTGAAAGGATCTTAATTATGCATGCTTGAAGAATTAAGCGTGCTTGCGCAAGCAAAACGGTACGTGTGTACCCAGGATTTTCAAGCTTGAACAAGTTGGCGTCCGTTGTGTTGCTTTGGGAGGCAGCATTTGAGTAATTTTCGTCATGACTAGTGATCTCAAAAAGGTTAAACGTGAATTATTGGAAGAGTTTATTCAAGAATACCAAAATCAGCCATGTCTTTGGCACGTTAAATCCAAAGATTATCAACAAAGAACAAAGCAAAGAGGGGTGCAGCATAGGAAAAATGTAGGTTAATTGATGTTAATGCCGACAAGGATGCAGTTGTTAAAAAAATTAATTCCTTACTGACTAATTATAGAAGAGAAAAGAGAAAAGTTAAAGATGCGGACCACTCTGGAATGGGTGCAGATAAACGTTATGACCCCACACTTTCTAGTGTCTAGGTCTAAGTCTAGTCTAATTCTGGTAAGCTAATGTGGGAATAGGTTTTCCATTTCATCAACCATTGATTACACCACACCGCACGCTTTTTTATTCGGGATTTTCTTTTTTTCACAAGAACAAAAGCGGCAAAAGCGAGCGTATCGTCGTCCGAGCTCGACATATTTTATTAAACTACCTCTATTTTTATCAAGTATGCTTGTATGTGTGGTGCCAAAGGCAAATTGTGCATACAAAAAGATACAAGCATGCTGGACAAGCTTGCAGTTGTGTCTATAGCCGTCAACACAATCAATGAAATTACCGGTGTTATTTATGTCGATAATTTCTTTTCAAGTTCTGATTTGTTTTACATTCTTCGCCATGATTATGGAATTTTAGCCCTGGGAACAATGAGAAAGGATCGATTAAAAAATTGTGTTTTAGAAGATGATAACTCTCTGAAGAAAAAAGGAAGAGGGTCGTTTTGTTCAAGAAGAGAAAACATTAATAAAATACATGTTGTGAAAAACAAACCTGTTGTCCTAGGTAGTACATAGATATCCTCTACACCTGTCCAAACAATTAAAGGGTATGATAAAAGTCAGCCAGCAAAAATTGAAATCCCTTGTCCCTCTCTCATAAAACACTAAAATTCTTACATAGGTGGAGTAGATCTGATGGACATGCTGGTAAGCCTTTACAGAATTCCCCTAAAAACTCATCGCTGGTAGTTGGTACCTCTCCATATTTTCACAAACGCTAGATATTTGTATAAATAACGCATGGATTATGTAAAGAAGTGATAACAATATTTTACAACACACGTCTAAAGATTATACTCTCAAATATGTTAGACAGTGCATAGCAGAGGCTCTAACAGCAAAGGCAGAAAAAACAAGAGAGTGTTTGCCGAGCGAAACGAAGAAATTAAAAAAATTAAAAGTGCGTTCTGCCTAGACCATCAGAGGAAATACGATTTGATAAAGTTGATTATTTTCCTATTTATGATACCAAAGGCAGGTGTAGGTATTGCAAATCAGGAGAAACACACTGGTCATGTTCAAAATGTTCTCTTAGATTGTGTTTGGTAAACGATAGAAACTGTTTTAATTATTTTCATAATCACACTTTTACAGTAAGTAGTGTTTTAAGTAGTACTTTTAAGTAAGTTTTACAACAGTTTTTGTTGTTTTTGACTAGAATGAAAAATTAATATCTTACTTTATTACTTTTTGCTTCCATTTTTTATTAAAAAACTAGTTTTAGTACTTTCGAGTTTCTGCTTTTATTGTGAGGTTTCACCTACAATCTTAGACTATGTTTCTTATAAGATACACAATAAATTTGGATATTTGAGTATGTATCTTGTGGTCCATATCTCCCTTATTTATAAAAAGAATAATATAAAAATGGTCAAAATACCTTGTGATATATTATATCACACTACATAAACAACAATTTCACAAAATTTACTTTTATATTAAAGCTTGCCAAATTAAGGGTTAATTTGAACTAAATTCTACGGAGTGATTGTAAATGTTTATAAGCTTAAAAGTGCTATTTATTATTAAATCATTTTGTGTATATAAACATAATATAAACAAAAAGTAAACGTAACTTCAAACTTGATCACATGTGTTTGTAATGCTTGTGATTAATTTTCCTAATTAAAATGAAATAAGTGATTAAAAATAACTATTTTCATACTAGTGAAGATTGATAAAGATCTTTGGGTGAAAGTTGTTAGTTTTATATAAATATATATATATATATATATATATATATATATATATATATATATATATATATATATATATATATATATATTATTCCTGGGACGTCATTTTTCTGATTCAAATTTTTTGAGGTTATTTTGTTAAAATGAAATCTTGTAATAAATGCTCAAAACCCATCAATGACGAACAAAAGGAGAAAGCTCCTAGATGTGACAGCCGCCGTGTGGTTCTCCATTTGGAGGAGAAATGCTCAGGTCTTTGTGCAAGTGGGCAGAGAACCATTGTCGTTCAAAAACGGATAATTTTGTTCTTCTGTGGAGACTGTGTGCTTTCCTTCAAAAGAATACCTGTTTTAACTAACAAATTCATTCAGCTAGAGGAGCAAATCAAGTCTTTAAAGGAAGAGCTAGACGCAGTTAAGCAACAGCAGCAGCAGTGCGTTGGTGGTACAACTAATGTGGAAACATTATTGCACGAGTTTGAGGATCGTGCTGAACGTGCTAATAATCTGATGGTGTATGGCATCCCTGAATCAACAAGTAATAATATTCAAGAAAGAATAAATGCTGATAACAGCGCACTTACTCCCATTCTCAACAACTTGCTCAGAACGATGTGGTGAAGATATTACGAGTGGGGCAGACATCTGATGGCAAAAAGAAGGCCAATAAAGGTGGTAACCAAACACCGACATTTAGTCATAAACGCAATTAATAAGCGCAATCGCATTGAGGATGGCATGAAAATATGCTACGATAAAACGAAACTTCAACAGGGACAGTTTAAAACTGTTTTGACAGAGTTGCGTGCTCGAGAACAAAAGGGACAATCTGACTTGATTATTAAATTTACAAAGGGGTTTCCGACAGTTGCTCAAAAAACTTCAAAAAACCAAACGCAATAAATACTATGTCTGTATATTATCAGAATCTTGGAGGAATACGTACTCGACTCAATGAACTTCGAACCTCCCTCTTCCAATGCAACTATGATGTCATCATTCTGGTAGAAACTTGGCTTAATCAAGATTATCAGATAATGAATTGTTAAACTATGGAAACCACCAAAAAAACAATTAAAACTACTTTGAAAAAAGCTTCCGATTTGGAAGTCGAAACATTAATATTGTTTAACTTAAAATTTGTTGATTAATATATGTACTCAAAAAATGCAACAGTTATAATGCAAATTACATCAAATGACATGTTTAGTAATCTATTTCGATTTTAATACTTTTACTTGTGTTAACGAATATATTGTATATCTTAAAAAATTACCGGTGATCATAAAAAATTGTAGAAATTTGTTTCTGGAAGATAAAGATATTTCAAATACCAAAAATATATTTCACTACAACGCTAACCAATTATGAATAGATAAAATCATTGCTAACTTTCAAGAAACATAATATTTACCTCAAGTATTGCCACATCGTTTGCAAAAGGAATGTCATATGTCTTGTTGCTAATGCTGAATGTCCTGTTCTTCTCGCAGCTACAACTAGCTCCTGAAATTCAATTTTATGAATGACACTATAATTTAAAACAAAAACGCAAATACCTGCATAAGTTGAATCTGTAATGCTGGCCATCCTTGACCCATCGCCCTCATTTCGACAGGATCTAAATTCAAATTATGACCTGGTAAACTTTGGAGCATAAGGGCGTAACATCGACCCCAGTTGGGAGCAGTATTTTGAGGTGATACATATCTGAAAAAAAAATGTTTTATGAAATCCTTTAGGATCTACTTTATAGATACAATAATTTGGGCAATTTTTTTAACATAAAATATGAGATGTGGTAGTAATTTTCAATAATAAAAAATAAGATTTTCTGGCCTACTTGCTATACAAACCCTTTTGACTTAATAAATGACAGATATGATAAGGAATACTATATTGACAAAAATATACCTAATAAATTCTTATACAGTAATATCTAAAAGTATCACAACAAAATCTATCCTCCAATAACGACCATTAACTGGAAATGATTAAATTTGACGGTATACAGAGGTGGTTGCTAGTCAGAACTAGATTTTGGAAAAAAACTAATTTCACATTATATATATATATATATATATATATATATATATATATATATATATATATATATATATATATATATATATATATATATATATATATACAAGCTAAAGCTATAAGCTCCCAATGAAGCTGAAACTGTTTTCACTTTCATCCTTTTTGTGTGGGGGTTCATCCCATTCTGGGTTTGGTTTCTGGTATAACTTCGCTGTTTCCACTGCTTTTCTCCATTCTCTCTCCTTTGATTGTCCTTTCTACTTCTAATTTCCATACTCCTTATGTCTTCTTCCACTTTTTGTCTCCATATGAGTTTAGGTCTGCCTCTGGTTCTTTTACCTAGTGGTATCCATTCCGTTATAACTCTTAACGGATTGCTATCTCTCTTCTCATTGTGTCCATACCATCTAATGCTTTGTGCTTACAAACACATACAATTAACATGGGTCACTCGCTTCACGTCCAAGGGCCCATCAGGGCATTATAATATATAACGTACACAGGAGAACTAGGCCACGGTAAATAGTATTAAACATATAAAGGAGAAAACACAAAGGTTAAAAGTAAAAACACTTTTTTAACTAAAGAAAAATATTACATTTGGTCAAAAAATCGATTATGCAATCGTAAATTAATCTATTTTGAGTCGCTAGGGCAGATAAAACGTTAAACGGAGATTTACCGGTAATATGAACTATATTGATGTATAATAAGGTGGATTCCAAATTATATTTAGCACAACCAAAAATTACACGATCTAGGTCACCTTCTACTCCACATTCCACACAGTTTTTACTCTCGATCACATGAATCCTTGTGAGAGTGCAAGATGAGCAGGAAAACAAGCATGTCCAAATTTAAGCCTAGATATGGTTGTTATATAACGCCTAGGGACATTATAAGTTCTGTGCCAATGTGCAACAGGGAGTATTCTGTTTTATTTTCATTTATTTCCAGTTCTCTTCGTTTGGTTTCGTTTTATATTTCTTTGAAGGTTTTCTTTCGTGCCTTTTTATCTGTTGCTACTATGGTTATATCGTCCGCATATCCTATTATTTGTACTGCATTCTTGTTTATCCTTTGACAGCATTTTTTATTATCTTGTCTAGTGATAGAATAAATAGTTCCGTTGAGAGCGCATCTCCTTGTCTTACTTCATTTTTTTTAGTTTCAAAAAAAAAATACATAAGGATACTAATAATATTGGTCACCGAATTTCACATTACTCATTTTTAAAACTGTATGACATTTTGCATTGTCCAAATATGAAACATTTCTTTTGGTTTTTTACATTATTCGATTCACCTTTTCCAAAAATGTTGTCATAATTTCTGTATTCACATTGTTTTAATTTACAGTAAACCTTGAAAAATGTGCTATACACAAAAATGTTATTTTAATTAATAAATTTTCCAATAAAATCCTTTATAAAAAGGTATATAAAAAACCCAGTCGGGCTATGTTAAAAAGACAAAACGTTTTCGGAATAAGTATTCCATCATCAGTGTCAATATATTACATGAATGTAGCCACTAAATATGAGGGTAAAAACCCTTTAAAATTAATATATGAAGTTTAGTTTACATTATGTCGTGTTTACAAATAGGATGGTAAAGTTACCGTTGGATTGGTAACATGGCGACATATGACTCTACATTAAGTTGCAAGTCCTGAGACGGTATGTCTACGAGGACTTTATTAAAGCAACTGAGTTGACTAACCACGTAACTCTCTATTCAAATTCATGTACAGGACAAAACAGAAATTTTAAAGTGGCTGCCACGTTACGAAACCTTGTTCAAGATCCTTATATAAACATAAGAACGATAGATCACAAGTTTCTTGTATCTGGCCACTCCTTTTTGCCAAACGACCGAGATTTTGTGGTTATTGAAAAGGCTGCCAGAAAATCTTCTCACATCTTTGGGCCAGACGACTGGATTGATGTAATAAAAACTTCAAAATTGACAGTGCTTTTTGAAGTAACTAACATAAAAAGGAGCGACATTGTGTCGACAAAGAACATAGAAGATGTGCTTGTAAATAGAAGAAAAGAATGATGGAGCTCCTGTGAAGTGGTTAGAAATGAGATATATGAGGTACGAGAGAGAAGATTCTTGGGTTTTGAAGTACAAACCTATGCTGAATAAAGATTTTCCGTTTTTTACTGTCTCGATGCCAAAATAAATGTCTCAAAATTCATTGGTAATCAAAGTCATCTGTACTCCACACCTAGACTCGTGACAGAAGCAAAGAAAAAGGACATGCTGTCTCTCCTGCCGCCAGTCACACACTATCATTTTAAAAATCTCTGCATGCATCAATACAGGAACCCGTTCACGAATCCAGCAACAGGGTGAAGAAGATGACATAGACGATCATGAACTGGTCTATGATTAAAACTAATGCCACTTAAGCTGTGAGAGTATTATTGAACATTGTTGTAATAATTATTTTTTGTAATTAAAATTCCAGTTTTGTCATACTTCGTTTTTTAATCCATTTTTTTCCACCAAATATTTCAGAATAATAATGGATCAAGTCCAATTTTTTTCTCCATTTATTTCCAAAAAGGTTATTTATTTAATATTACACATAGTTTAATTATTTAAACAACATATTACATAATATGTTTTCACTTAGATTAGGTTCGTTGGTGTAGTGTATTATGTAATAGTAGAGAGCTTGTTAACTTTAACTCTAAATATCTCTGACTTATATATTATGGACATGATCCAATATGGTTCTGAACGCCTCATATATATATATATATATATATATATATATATATATATATATATATATATATATATATATATATACACTCAAAAATGTTTTGCATAATGTAATATTTTCAAAATTATCCACCAAATCTGGTGCTCTCTATTTTTTTTAACAAAATACTTTATTATACTTATATATAAAATTGTATGTTTTGAAAAAACAATAAACAAAATTTAAAGGATTAACAATTTATTAATATTATTTATAATATGTATTATAAATATATTTTTTAAATTTGTACAGATATAGGAACTAATACTTAATATGTCGTATTTCCACCTCTTGCATCAATGCAAGACTAAATGCAATATCCCATGCTTCTTATAAGTGTATTCATATAGTTCTGGTCCATGGTGCCCCATTCTTCAATCGCTGCTATTCTAAGATCTAGTAGTGTCCTTGAGGGTGGCTGCCGGGACGTTGAAATTATATTTTGAGTCAATATTTCCGATGTCTCATCCTGAACGGACTCAAAATTCAGTAGCTTCACATGTACACCTTCTAATGGTAAAAAGTATCTAACAATAATCGGTGCCAGTTTGATATGCTTTTTATTTGAGGTGTCGTTAGTAACACTTACGAAAAAAGCCTTCTGTAAGTCGGTGTGTAACTCTGACAAAGACAAAAGTGCCAACACATTTAAAATGATCGCTTCACATTTGGTTTTCGCAACCTCAAATTTTGATTTAATATCTGCTCGCCCACCGTGTGCAATTGAAAATTCTGAAAAACATTGCTGGCATTTCACCCTGCTATTGTCACTACAAAGCTTTTTTATAAAAGGATAATCTTTTTCAAGTTCGCTTGTGAATTTGCAATTTCTTTTCGGCATTTTAAATCAAACACAACAATTAAATAAAACACAAAGTGTTTTCGTATTTGACCACCGTCACAAAAAAACGAAATGTAATTACACTGCAAATGATTAGGGTAAGTAAACTGAGATCTGAGATCTGTTTTTTTTAATTCATCAATTCTTGATTTTTTTAATGTTTATATTCGTTAACGAGTCACTGAAATGATGTATTTTGATGATTTCGAGAATTAAGCACGTCTTCTGTGGGAACCCTATTAAAATATCTTATCAATCAGATATGCAGTCATCATTATTAGAATTGTTTATATAATACGAACGTGAATAATCTTATTTATTATCAGTAAATATGGAGGAAAATCCAGGAGGAAAAAAAACATTGGTGTAAAATCACTTAACAAAAATTCAAAATTACGACAGTTTTGTCAAACCGGGACAAAATGACAAACCGGCCGGGACTCCGGGACCGATGTCTAAAACCGAGACAACCTCGGTTAAACCGGGACGTATGGTAAGCCTATATACATATATATATATATATATATATATATATATATATATATATATATATATATATATATATATATATATATATATATATATATATATATATATATATATATATCTATATATATATCATGATATATATATATATATATATATATATATATATATATATCATGATAACTCTCCAAAATGATTGATAATTGGCACTTATGTCTAGATCAAATAGTATTCAAATTATTTTTATAATTGTATGCTATGTCCCACTTAACATCTTTGATTCAAATAAATATTATATTTAAGTAACATTTTCTGTAAGTTTTTTTTTTCACATAAGTGGTAAATAACATAAATATATCAAACTTTTCTTTTCGTTGTTTTGTACTTATCAATTATTATTCATGAGCATTTGGTCGTATTAACGAACGTGTCGATTGTAATGTGTTAGTGTTAGGTCTATCGATGGCTATTTAGTTACACTTAGTCAGTATTAGTTTGTCTAAATTTTTCTAAGGCGAATGACGCAGTAAATGCGATCGAGTATTTGGTAAACATGGCTTATAATAAAAGTTCTCTACAGTAAATCCTGAAAGTTGGAGAATATGGATGGTAATATCTGTAAATGTTGCTTTTTAAAAGTATTTGGCGAAACCAGAGGTTTCTTAGATGACGTTGGTAAAAAAAAGAAAGCATCTCCTACTTCTATCATACTTAAGTCCGATTTAAGAGGTATGTAGCCTTCAGGTAACAAGCGATCAGAAGCAGATATCTCATTTGCTCGAAATTTTATTAATACATTTCCAAAATATGAAAGCCTCTACAGTAGAAGTCACACTTCAAAGCAGTATTTAGGGCAAGAATTAAATTTACAGATCTTATATATGCTATACAAAGAAAAATTCAGTGGTACAAAATCTAATACAACTGACGCTCCCTTGAGTTTAAGTGTTTTACGAAACGTATTTAAAAATCTCAATTTAAAGTTTAAAAAGCCAACTAATGATTCTTACAAAACCTGTGATTCATTATTTCTGAAAATAAAAAGCTGTGCCTCCGATGAAGAAAAACAAAGATAAGAAAATGAACGCCAGCAACACCAGGATAAGGCTTCCTTTCATTATAAAATAAAACTAGGCGACAAAGAAGAAAGTATGCTGAACTTAGGCAAGCTTGTAGTAGTTGCATTTGATTTGGCCAAGTGTTTGGCTACACCTAATTTGACATCTAGTGTGGCTTTTTATAAAAGAAATTTCTGGACTTTCAATTTGACGATCCGCAATATCACGCAAAGGGACATCCTGTTATGTGTGGCATAAAGGTGTAGCTCAACGAGGAGCTGATGAGATCGCATCTTGCTTATTTGTTTATTAAATACTTACCAGAACAGGTAGAAAAACTAGTCCTCTATTCTGATACGTGCCCAGGTCAAAACCGAAATAACATATTAAAGATTATGTTTTTAAAAGCAATTGAAGAAAAGAAACCTCTAAAAGAAATTCATCATAAGTTTCTAGTTCCTATTCATACTCATTTATAATGTGATACAGACCATGCTACCATAGAGAGATTTGTGAAAAAAAGAAACGCCACAATTTCAGTTCCACAGGACTGGGCATCAGTAATTAAAATGACGAGTCCTCGTTTTGACGTAAAATTTATGAAAAAACTGACATTTTCGGATTTTCCAAACTTCTAACAATGCATTTTATAAAAAGAAAAGTTGATAAAGATAAAAATCATTTTGTTTGGGACAGCATATTTTGGCTACATTACAAAAGGATAGTGATATATATATATATATATATATATATATATATATATATATATATATATATACAGCCCGCTATCGTTTTAAGCTCTTTTCACGTTGCAGTAATTTAGCATCACCAAGAAAAGCTATCATTTTCTATTTATAAGTCGTGTATGTTCGTTTAGTGCACCTTTGTAGGCTTGGCACCGTTGTCGGTTTTTCAATAGTCCGATTTTTTTATAAATTAAATTTTTTACATCAAACCATCATTTTAACATTGGGAGTTAAAATTACTGTATTTGGTATCATTTTAAAGCCAATAGATGTTGCCAGTGTTAATACTTAAATAATATTTGAAAACATAAAAATATCGATCGGTTTGGGTTCAAGTTCAAATGAAGACATTGAAACTACCTGCCGACCGGCTGGGGTCAACCAACTAGTTTTTTTATACCAACGTTCAGTTGTTATATTTATTCAATTTAGATATTTTTTCCCAGAGAGTTGTGTAGAGGAATATTTTACATATTTCAATTTCCAAGCTGTTTAATCGAAGCTATCAGTGAATAGTTTAAGATAAATATTAGATTTTTATGGGATTAGGTCAAAAATATTGGTTGTGATTGGGATGAGAATCACATTTTTAATTATTTAATGTTTAACATTTTGATTTCAATTCAGGAAATCGTTCTCAAAAAACGTTTTTTGTACAAAATGCATATACACATTTTTACATAATTTGTACAATAAACAAGGTTAAATATTGGAAATCGTATCGGTAAATATTAGTTAATTAAAAATGTAATTTTTATCTCAATATCGACCAATAATTGTGGCATAATCACATAAAAAAATAATATTTGACTTTGACCATGCCATAAGAAAGTAGTTAACGGAACCTCGCTAAATAGTTTTAAAAAATCTTACAGAAATTTAAATTCTAAATAGTACGACGGGTAGCCGACGAAAAATTCGTAAAGACGTACAGTTGATTTTGCTTTGTTTTTTTAAACAATCTTAAAAGACAAAAAAAAATTTTGCTTATAAAACGTTTTGTATACATTCTAAAGAAAAATAATTTAAATAAAAGTTGTAGACCATAAAAAGTTTTCTATGTAGAGAAATACCAAATTTAAATACATAAATAATTGAGATAATTCCAAAAAACCATAAACTAAATAAAGATATTATTATGTTTGTAGTAATTTATAAATGTTAATAACTTTGTTTTTTGACTAACGACAGATAATATAGCTACTTGAAATCATGGCAATTGATGAGTTATTAAAGTGTGCTAAATATCAAGCAGATCAAAAAATATTTTACAATTTATTCAATTTGTTTATCACAGAAAGCGATTATTTAAACAACTGTACTTGTCCAAACTCGTATGACTCTATAAGTATTTTGTAACTTGCAATCGATTCTTTGCGCTTTCAGTTTTAGGGTATATTAAAAAAACTTTTAACATATTATTAAATTTTTTATTAGAAACCAGTTTGAATAGGTGACTTTTTAGTTTTTAGACCACTTAACGTTTTTTTAGTTTCTTTGACAAGTGAGGATTCGGTTATTTCTTCATATGGGCTATGAACAATTGTCTAGTCAAGTCAACACTATTAGAGAAGTTACCTATACTTTTCCAGTAGTTATGCAGACGGTTCATTTTAATTGTCCCCATATGGAACATAAGCTCAAGAAAAGTCTTAAATTCTGTTTGTGTTGTCTCTTTCCAAAACGCAATCCTCGATTTTTCTGAACGACTTTGTGCAAGTATTTCGTCAGTCACTTCCACCATTCACTTAATATACATCGTCCTCGCCCGATGCTTCTAACAATGATTGTAATTCAGCAGTGGTCAATCTACGTTTATGTTCACATCTACCTTTTTTAGATGTCGAAGGCATATTATTTACATCCATTTCTTTATAAATACTATAACTCACTTTTACGGAGGTAATATTAACAATAAAAACGTTCTACTGGAAACTATCAACTTACGACTTCCAATACTATAAGGCCACTTGAGGCACAATACGTTTTTACTCAATAATAGTTCCTGTATAAGTAAAATTGTTTTTTAATGTGCTTCATTGGAGCACACTAGATATATTTCAGTTTTGCCATCACATTCTTCAGAGTATGTTTTAACTTTTTTAACTTTTCTATCAGCCTTTCTACTAGTCATGCTTCTTCTTAAAACTTTGTAACATCTTGTACACTTTCTTCTCTTTGTATTATCTACATCGCTTTGCCTTAGATGATATTTTTGGGTGTAACTGGTCATGAGGGTTACAACATTTCTTTATTTGTAAATGCCTTCGCGAACTCCAGTCTGAACTCAAGGATAGGTTGTCGCTTTTTTTACGTTTTCTATTATTTAGCAACTAAGCATTGACTACTGCGGTATTAAATATTAATTCCATTGCCACTTTCCGGTACCACTTCAGAATTTTGCGTATTGGGCTTTGGTAAGAAGCCACTTGATCACTAAAATCAACACTCTTTTTCACCAAGTTATAATCGAGAATAATTTGTGGTTTTAGTACTTGTGTATAATTTTTCTTTTTATTTGATTAAACCAAGATACAACTATTATGTTTAAATGTTGCAAGGATTAAAACTGGTCTTTTGTCGACCCATTTTATCACTCGTAAAATCAATAATGGGGTTAAATTTCATCGAGAGTAACTGGTTGCAACTTTTTTAATCGAGATTTTAGTTTTACATGTTTTTAGAGTAAAACATCTGCACATGAATAATTCGTTTCTTGAACAATGATTTCAATTCATCGACCAATATTCTAAAATAAGGTGTTATTACGTCGCCCGGAATATTATAAACTGGTTCTCTTTCATAAAGCATTGTAAATATGGTTTACACTCTATATTTATAAAAATCTTTTACTGCAACTCTTGTTCGACCTAAACTAAATTAATACACAAAACAAATTAATCTATTTTTTTTATAGAAATGCAGATTCCTGTCGGCTTTTTGTCAGTGCGGCATGAGTCACTGGTGTCTCGTATATCCGGACCTCTTATCGCATTACAAACATAATTCTTAATTAGCAGTGCGGTACAAGATACATTTATGTCGTATAATCTGAAAGCCGTAATAAGACCATAAGACCGTATGTTATAAATAAATATATTCCTAAAAGAATTATCTTGAAACATGAAATAAATACACTAAAAAAGTGCAATATTAAGTGTCATTTAAAAAATGGTATGTCATTCACGACGGACGTACAGTTAAAAACAAAAGTTTTCAGTGTTCTATTGCTTGATTATTATTATCTGGTATTCTGAAAATGTTGACATTTTTTCCTGGTCTGATCTTCCTCAACTAACGTCATCTTTCTTAATTTGTGGGTTGTGTTGTTCAGGTCTCTTTAAGTGTTTTTGTTGGTATCCATACTGAATGATCTTCTTTAGACAATGTACTAATGTAGTGTTCAAATGTGGCATTGCGTGCGTCATGTAGCGCTGATCTTAATTGTCTGATTAGTCGATTATATTTGTGTTCGTCATTAAGATTTCGTCTTCTTGGTCATCTAACTCTTGCTCTTCATTTTTCGACTATTAGTTGTATAATATAATTCGGAGTGTTACTTGTGTTTTCTTGATTTGGAATTGTTAATCGTGTAGCTCCATATTAAATAGTAAAAGATGAAAACGGCAGCATATTCATCCATAAAAAAAGGAAACGCGATAAAGATATCTGAAACAACTGTTTTATGTTATAAGAGATGAAATAGTCCGAAATTGCCAGGTGAACAGGGTACTATAAAGAGGAAGTAGAATTAGCTATGAAACAGCTTAAATGGGGAAAAGAAGTAAGCTTAGACCAAATACCAGCAGGAATTATTCAACTGGGGAAAAAATTAAACGGATAACAATATTCACTCCATTTACAGAAAAGGGGGTGACCCGCAAAAATTTTAAGAACTTCTTTAATAGCCTCCAGTCAACAATTTCCTAACCATGTTTAAAAAACGTACGGAATGCACTGTATATACTAACCCAAACCGTCAACATACTTGTTGTTGCAGTTATGTATTACGATCAACTTAAAGGTTATGCACGACTCCCCTTGTATAGGTACACAGGCATGCACCCGTGCGGGAGAAAAAAGATTTGTCATAACGTTACATTATGTCACATTTTAACGTTGAATATTTTATGGTCCCCTTTGGATTATAAAACGAATGATCGACTTTTTCTCGCACAGATCCCGCCTATGTAACTTTACAAAGCGAGTCGTTTGCTGGGTATTAAAGAAACGTCTATGGCCATCATATAATTTTACGCTATTTCACGTTCTACGACGCATTCCACGTTTGACACACTGTCTTGTTTAGTTTTCTGTCATTTTATTTGTTAAATCCTATCTCATTCTCGTCACAGCGTCAAGGAGCAGTAAATGTGTGCAGTGAACGGGAGGAATAGGTTTAACAGTGAACGTTGGAGATGTTTCAAGTCTTTCATATTTTCTTCTTTGAGTGCCTCTCCTATCGGAGATTGGATATCATTAGGGCGATTCTAATTTTATTTACTGCTGTTTTGAATAATTCACTCATCACTAACTCATCAGGTGGCCAAAGTGTTTAAGTTTTCTCTTTTTTATATTCAGTATAACTTCTGGATCGTTATGTATTCTACGTATTACCCCTTCATTTGTAATTTTATCCACTCAACTTATTTTTAGTATACGGCAGTAGGACCATATCTCAAAGCTTTCAAGATTTGTAACATTCTTCTGTTTAAGAGTCCATGCCTCAACACCGTAAAGCTAAGTACTGAATACATACTAAGTAGTTAACTAAAAGTGGACGTATGCAAAGAGATGTATGACGTAATCGTATGGTATTCGCTAAATCCTGTCACGTAATATGCCACATACCTCTGTGCGTAAATTCGTTTTATTGCTGCCAGTTTAAGGTGTTATTAGATGCAGCCATGTTGAATTTCTCTCCACTATCGTATTATCTTCGTTAAATCCTATCATTTTAGGCTCCATATATCCTGATTAGACCTATAGGAGATACGCAACTAAGGCTCTTTTGACATAACATATATAGGAGCAAAGATATATACCTAAGGTCCTTTTGACGTGTTGATGTATTTGTTTTCTACGTCGTAGTATTCTATTGGTTAAATGTTACCATTTGAGGTACTGTACGTCACGATTGGACTAATAGGATCGAAGATACATAACTAAGGCCCTTTTGCCAGGCTACTCTATTTAATTTTTGTATCTCATTGTATTCTATTAGTTTAATTCTATCATTTGAGGTACGAAACGTCACGATTGGACTAATAGGACCGCAGATACATAACTAAGGCCCTTTTGATAAGCTGATGTATTTTATTTTTCTATCTTATTGTATTCGATTGGTTAAATCCTATCATTTGAGGTACTGTACGTCACGATTGGACTACTAAAAACGAAGATACGTAACTAAGGCCCTTTTAACATTTTGCTGTATTTGATTTCTATCTCATTGTATTCTATTAGGTAAATTTTATCATTTGAGGTATCGTACGTCACGATTGGACTAATAGGACCGAAGATACATAACTAAGGCCATTTTGACATGCTACTTTATTTAATTTTTATAAATCATTGTATTTAATTTGTTAAATCCTTTCATTTGAGGTACTGCACGTCATGATTGGACTAATAGAACTAAAGATACACAACTAAGGCCCTTTTGACATTGTTCTGTATTTGATTTTTGTATCCCATTGTATTATCTATGTTAAATCCTATCATTAGAGTTACTATACGTCACGATTGGACTAATAGGACCGAAGATACGTGACTACGGCCCTTTTGACATGTTGCTGTATTTAATTTTTTTATTTCATTGTTTTCAATTCGTTAAATCCTGTCATTTGAGATACTGTACGTCACAATTGGACTTATAGAAACGAAGATATATAATTAAGGCCTTTTTGACATGCTGCTATATTTGATTTTTCTGTCTTATTGTATTTTATTGGTTAAATCCTATCATTTGAGGGGCTGTACGTCGCAACTGGACCAATTGGAGCGAAGATACAATAGGTAGTTGCAATATATCATAACCCGTTACTTTTAACCAACCATGATGTCAGAATGATTTGTGGATGAAAAGAATATATATATATATTCTTAAATTTACTATTTCATTGTGGGTAATATTATATTCAACAGCGATGCCAAATTTCTGATGCTAAAATGATTGATAATGAAAGTGGGATATACATTTTCATGTATATAATGGCAGCGAGTAAACGGTAAAACCCTGAACTAAATATATATAATATTTTCACTGTACCATCATTTTAGACTCAAACATTTTCTGGAATAAACTTGTATAACTCAGTAAGGGATAAAAAGAGAAAGCGGATATTTTAAAATATCAACACGGTATCAACACTCTAATCAATGAGATGGTTAAAATTCTTGTAACAAGTACAGGAAAAAAGTTATTAAGGTCTTGTAAAGTAGCGTCGATATACAGATGCTACTTTGCAAGACGATGCTAAATTGATGGTAAAAGCATAATGTATCGATGCGAAAATGATAGTATGATGTATATATATATATATATATATATATATATATATATATATATATATATATTGTGACAATTGGGGTTTATAGAAAATAATTTATAAGTTATATACTACATAATATTAGATATAAAAAAGTATTTGATTATTTTAAATAAGTTATATACTAGAGAATTTTATAAAAATATATTTATGTGAGGGCATTTTTAATAAATTAGCATATAATAATTGTAAAAAGTTGTATTTTAATGTTGTAAATATATTTAAGTGAGCCATGTGCATAGGCAACCAACTATACAGTGAGTGATAGACAGATATACTTACTCTCCAAGTGACATTTTAGGAAATAATTGGGAATATAAAGTGGGGTTATAATAATATATTGTTTGAATTGTGTATTTTATTAAATTAGAGTGTTAGTTACTAATTTGAATGTTTATTCTGATCTGAAAAGCCTAAATGTCAACAAAATTATCAATGGAACATTAACGAATTCTCCAGAGTGCAGAGTGTGACCATTGTTTACGGTCGAACATTCTGGAATAATGATTATGTCGGTGGATGGAACAGATATTTTTTCGAGAACATCCATATCGAAGAAATAGAACGAAATTGGAACATGATTTCTTACCAGATGATTCTAGAGCATCCAAAAAGATATAAATACCCGTGATTTGGATTCAAGATTGCAGTTTTTTAGTCAGAAGTCAGGCCAGTTCATTATGAAAGTTAGTAGACACATTTAGTTAGTGAAGTAAATTGTTCAGAATTTTCAAGAAGTCAGTCAGAAAAGTTTAGTAAGAAATATGAAAGTTAGTTGGAGTCAGTGAATCAAGTACAAATAGTCCAATTGTTTAATATAGTGAGTTAAATGAAGATTAAAAATTATGCATATAATTTAATGCACATTTATAATTAAACACAAATAATTATTGAAGATTAAAAAAAGTATATTGGAAGAAATTAAATTATATTATGATTGGAGATTAGTATAAATCAACTTATAATAATTGGATATTGGTATATTGAAAAGAAGAATAAATATAAATGCTGTTTGCTGGTTTGCTTGGTGGTGTATAAATGCTGGTGAAGAAAAATATGCCTTAAATTGGTAGAAGCTGATAACTGGAAAAAGTAATTTCACAAAAAACAAGGATAACCGAAGTACGAAGACATTCAGTGGTGATTAGAATATATATAGTGGAAAACAGTTCATTTAGGCATTCAGTGAAAGAAAGGTACAAAATTTTGTTAATATAATTTAGTTAGTATCATAACAGTTTCAATTCTGAAGATAGTTTGTTTAAATTTTACATTGTCTATAGAATTTAATTAGTTTTATAAGAATATCAATTTAAAGATAGTTTATTTTAAATTTACATTGGCTAGGTTAGATATATATGTGTGTTTCATAATAGTTATAATAAAGATAATTTAAAAAAGTACTTACAAACTAATTCTTTGAGAACCGCGATAAAAACCCTATATTATTAAAATACTCATAGCTCATCATTCAAACAAAAAAACAATACATCATAACAATTTGGCACCCAACGCGGTGGCTCTCTATTTAAAAGAATTAGTTTGGGAAGATAAGTGCTCTCATATAATTAAATTAATTATCAGTAGAAAGAAAAAATTATAGATTTTATTTTTAATTATATTTGAACAAGTAAAGTCTCAAAATGTCTCAAGGAAAGAAAGGTACAAGAAGCAAAAAGAATGAAGAAGATGTGGAGGTAGAAACACAACCTATACAAGAGGAGAGTTTAGTTCAAGTTCCACAAGATACTGCAGAAATGAATCCAGAAAGAGAGGAAAATGTCAATATGGCAGCTTTGATGTCATTAATGATGCAGATGAACAAGACAATGGAAGAGAATTCAAAAGAAATCAAAGAAGACATAAAAAAATTGGAAGAGAATTCAAAAGAAATCAAAGAAGACATGAAAAAAATGGAACAGAAATTGGAAGAGAATTATAGAAAATTAGAAAAGAAAATAGAAGATAATAATAATAAAATTGTAAAACAAATGGATAAAAAACTTGAAGCTGCAGAGAAAAAAGTAGCAAATGAAATAAAAAGTATACGGAATGACTACAAGAAAAGGATAGACAATGAGAGGACAGAAGTAAAGAGGATTATTCAAGATAATAAGATAGATATAGAACAGAAAATAGAGTTGCAAAAATGTAACTTAGAAGTAAAAATTAACGAAGACATGAGAAACACAGAAGAAAAATTAGACGATATACAATAAAATATCCAAATAAATTGTAATCAAATAAGAAATGTGGAACAGAGAATAGATGATATTTCACAAATGAGAGACATAGGGAGACCTTACTTAAATTTAACAAATGAGACTGGGATTAAATTCTCTGGTAATATAAAAAATTTGCATCCTAGAGTATACATAAATAGTTTAAAACATAAATTAAGATTTGTGAATAATATTAATGATATTAAAGATTATATTAGAATGACATTAAATGACAATGCAGCAACTTGGTTTGCTAGTATTGAGAATGATTTAGATAATTTTCAAACATTTGAAAATAAATTTTTAAATTATTATTGGGGTGAATTAGAGCAAGCCAAGTTTAGAGAAATTCTATATTTTGGAAAGTATAATCAAAATTCAAAATCAAATATGGTAGATTATGCATTGAAATTGATAACAGTTGCAAAATATTTAGAACCACCACTTAGAGAGGATGAAACAGTCTTAAATGTATCTAGACATTTTGATGCTGATGTTGTGCAAACCGTAACTGTACAAAATATTCAAACAATAGATAGTTTTATTAATTTTATTCAAAGAATACAAAGAGGCAATATGACAAGTAATAATAACAACAGAAAAAACAATAATAACTTTCAATATAATAAAAATGATAATCAACAATATAGACAATCATATAACAATAATACTAGGTATGGTGATAGTTTACAAAATTTTAATAATAATAACAGTAATCCAAATAGACAGAACTTTAATAATAATACTAGTTATAATAGACAAAATTTTAATAATAATACTAATTATAATAGACAACATTTTAATAACAGTACTAATAAAAATAGACAAGATTTTAACAATAGAAGAAATACAGAGCGACCTAACTATAACAGACAGGTAAATTGTGTTCGAAGGAATAGAAGCTGCGAAGACAGGGAACGAAATAGTACAAGGCAAGAAAATGTGAGTAGAAGTCATAGTAGGGAAAGACATAGGACATCAGATCCAAGTGGTCAGATACCATCTGACAATTCTAATAATCAAAATTTTGTGCAGTAAACTTTCTGAATTAAAAGTTAGGCCATTGCTATTATGAAAAACCTTCTGAATTTATTTCTTTAGATGAAGAGAAAATTATTGAATCTATTAATTTAATTTATATAAATGCTTTGGCCAAAAATAAAATGATTAAGATTATGATAGATACTGGTTCAGAAAGTACTTTAGTCTCGGAGAATTTTATTTTTAATACATTAAAATTATCAGATATAATAAAGATTCCAAAAATTAAAATTGTTGGTGCAAATAATAAGAAGTTGGGTGAAATTGATAAACTAGCCAATTTTAAAATTAATATTCTTAATAAAGAAATTAATATACAAGGATTTATTGTCAAGGATTTATGTGTTGATATATTAATGGGAAATGATGAATTGGAAAAGAAGAAAGTAAAGATAGATTTTGAAGAAAAAATGGTAACTTTGGAAGGGCAAATAATTAAATTTATGAAGAAAGATGAGGTAGAAGAAGGAATAAGAGTTGATAGGATATTATTAAAAGAAAATAATGATGTTTATGAAGAAGAAATGTATTTTGATGATAGGGAAATGTCCCAAAAGAATGTAAAGAATAATTATTGTAGTGAATATTTAAGGAATGGAAATTTTAAGCAGATGGATGCCTACGAGGCGGAGTGCGTAAAATTGGAAGCAAGGAATAATGAGTACATAATGAAGAATAATTTTATTTGTAAAGAAGAAGATATGATAAAAGTTTTAAATTGCCCTGAAGAATATAAATCAATAGTCATTTCCATATTGCAGCAACACAAGGGACTTGTCAATAAAGAAAATAGAATTGCACAAAATTATATCCATAGTATAAAAGTTAAAGAAGAAAAAGATTTTAAAACAAAATCATACACAATACCATATAAATACAGAGAAGAAGTAAACAGAACGATTAATAATATGTTAGAAGATGGAATACTAGGAAGAATTACAGGAATGTCATTTTTCACTAAAATCGATTTACAGCATAGTTTTTGGTTAATACCTCTAGAAAGAAAAAGTAGACAGTATACAGGATTTCAGATAGATGGAGTAGTATATCAATTCAAAGTACTACCATTGGGACTTCAATCATCTTGCAGTGTTCTATGTAGATGTCTTCATGATATTTTGGATCAATATGAACATTTTGTAATTCACTACATTGGTGATATATTAATTGTTTCTAAAACGGCTGAAGATCATGAGAAACACCTAAAAATTATAATAAACAGATTAAATAAAGTTGGACTTAAAATAAATCAAGAAAAATGTACATTTTTTCAAAAAGAAGTAATATATTATAAACTTAACACTAATTATAAAAATACTAACAGCTTACTGATATATCCATTTTATTCAATAGACTTGATTTGTTAAATGGTAGATGGTAGATTTCATTATTTTGAATCAATTTGACATCATACTTGTTGAATTTTGTATATATGGAAATTAATTTGTACCCTAAAAATCATAATTTGGGGTTAGACACAAAATTGATACTATAATTGCTATAAAAATGTCTTTCTAATATAATAAAGTGAAAAAACTTACCAATTTATATTGATGAAAGTTATTTTGAATGGAAATAATTCCTAGATTTTGTCTATAAATAAACAGAACACCATATCGATTATATTTTTAATTAAGGTTATATTTTATTCTCTGATAAAATCCATTCTCCATTTGACATGACAGTTTGACCATAGAATAGCCGAACTGTGCTACGTTGTTCTCTGCTTTGATATAGACAGCGAACAGGGATGTATTTAACACATTTTAAATAAAAAAAAATTGATTTATTAAATTTAATAAGGTATGAGAAAATTAATATTTAAAAAAATAATAAGTAAATTATTTATTTTAAATATTATTTTGGGGTATTGTGACAATTGGGGTTTATAGAAAATAATTTATAAGTTATATACTACATAATATTAGATATAAAAAAGTATTTGATTATTTTAAATAAGTTATATACTAGAGAATTTTATAAAAATATATTTATGTGAGGGCATTTTTAATAAATTAGCATATAATAATTGTAAAAAGTTGTATTTTAATGTTGTAAATATATTTAAGTGAGCCATGTGCATAGGCAACCAACTATACAGTGAGTGATAGACAGATATACTTACTCTCCAAGTGACATTTTAGGAAATAATTGGGAATATAAAGTGGGGTTATAATAATATATTGTTTGAATTGTGTATTTTATTAAATTAGAGTGTTAGTTACTAATTTGAATGTTTATTCTGATCTGAAAAGCCTAAATGTCAACAAAATTATCAATGGAATATTAACGAATTCTCCAGAGTGCAGAGTGTGACCATTGTTTACGGTCGAACATTCTGGAATAATGATTATGTCGGTGGATGGAACAGATATTTTTTCGAGAACATCCATATCGAAGAAATAGAACGAAATTGGAACATGATTTCTTACCAGATGATTCTAGAGCATCCAAAAAGATATAAATACCCGTGATTTGGATTCAAGATGGCAGTTTTTTAGTCAGAAGTCAGGCCAGTTCATTATGAAAGTTAGTAGACACATTTAGTTAGTGA
Organism: Diabrotica undecimpunctata; assembly: GCF_040954645.1. Taxonomy (NCBI): domain Eukaryota; kingdom Metazoa; phylum Arthropoda; class Insecta; order Coleoptera; family Chrysomelidae; genus Diabrotica; species Diabrotica undecimpunctata. Next base: position 95,951,708 of record NC_092808.1, on the reverse strand, counting down.
AGTAAATTGTTCAGAATTTTCAAGAAGTCAGTCAGAAAAGTTTAGTAAGAAATATGAAAGTTAGTTGGAGTCAGTGAATCAAGTACAAATAGTCCAATTGTTTAATATAGTGAGTTAAATGAAGATTAAAAATTATGCATATAATTTAATGCACATTTATAATTAAACACAAATAATTATTGAAGATTAAAAAAAGTATATTGGAAGAAATTAAATTATATTATGATTGGAGATTAGTATAAATCAACTTATAATAATTGGATATTGGTATATTGAAAAGAAGAATAAATATAAATGCTGTTTGCTGGTTTGCTTGGTGGTGTATAAATGCTGGTGAAGAAAAATATACCTTAAATTGGTAGAAGCTGATAACTGGAAAAAGTAATTTCACAAAAAACAAGGATAACCGAAGTACGAAGACATTCAGTGGTGATTAGAATATATATAGTGGAAAACAGTTCATTTAGGCATTCAGTGAAAGAAAGGTACAAAATTTTGTTAATATAATTTAGTTAGTATCATAACAGTTTCAATTCTGAAGATAGTTTGTTTAAATTTTACATTGTCTATAGAATTTAATTAGTTTTATAAGAATATCAATTTAAAGATAGTTTATTTTAAATTTACATTTACTAGGTTAGATATATATGTGTGTTTCATAATAGTTATAATAAAGATAATTTAAAAAAGTACTTACAAACTAATTCTTTGAGAACCGCGATAAAAACCCTATATTATTAAAATACTCATAGCTCATCATTCAAACAAAAAAACAATACATCATAACAATATATATATATATATATATATATATATATATATATATATATATATATATATATATATATATATACAGTAGACTCCCTCTATAACGAGAACTGAAATGGCAGACTAATTACCTCGTTATAAGCGGATCTCGTTATATCCAACAACAACAATACTGTGCATACATATGAATATGTAGTTTTCTAAAACATTAACTTTCTATAGTGAGGCCATTCGGAGCAATATAAGATGCTAATAAATATTGTTTGAATGGCGTTTTTAAAACAAAGTTGTTTACTTTTATTGTCAATGAAATGCATTAAAACAAAAAAGAGTTGTTTACTTTTACTGTCAATGATATACGTTAAAACAAAAAATCTGTATTCTGTAAATATGTATAAAGCGTATAAAGTTATTTTGTCATTGTTGACTGCTTTAAATTGTCCAGTATTCTATCTATCATATTTTCTAAAGATGTAAAACAGTTTTATGCTTCTTCATTTGCGTTTTGTCCTTGGATAAAGTTTCTGACAACCTTTAAAACACGTGTGAATGGTCAACCCAATACAATGACACTTGTGAATCATAAATTTTACATTTCCGACTAAGAATCATAAATTGTAAGAAGTTTATTGCGGGCGGCCCGCAGTTAAAAAGGGTATTTATTTATAGCTACGACCGGGCCAAAACGTAAAAAATACGTTTTTCAATCTTATTTTTTCTCGTTATAAGCAAATTTACCTCGCTATAAAGGGTTATAGTTCAATAGAAATTTCACGGGACATCTAATGTACCTCGATATAAGCGAAACCTCGTAATAACCGTGTTCGTTATAAAGGGAGTATACTGTATATATATATATATATATATATATATATATATATATATATATATATATATATATATATATAGGCTTCAAATACTAATTAGATCCTGATGAACTGTTTGGTTCAATGTCCATGCTAACAAAAGGCATATCTAATATTCAGATACTTCCAGCTTCCGTCCTGTATCCATAGACTATTTAAAATATAAAGATATTCTCGACCTAATACCATTTATAGATCGAATCTATCATGGATTTTACCAATGGCTTAAACACACTCAAACCAGTACCACACAATATACAAGCGACAGTGATGAAAATTTCGACGCATAAGTTTTACTTTGGTACAAGTGAAGTCGTATATTTCCACTGCACTGTTTTCCAACACAAAGAAATTGACCAATAATAGTTCTCTCCTCTTTGACTGTTAACTCCATTAAAATACTTTTTATATTTTTGATACAAATATGATATATGCCATTCTATCAAAAACAGAAATGTTAACATACATTTCGTTTGTTACATCTGTTATATCAAATAATAAAGTATTTAATGCAATAATATATATATATATATATATATATATATATATATATATATATATATATATATATATATATATATATATATATATATATATATATATATATATCTGTACCTTGGTGCTAAAACAACCAATGTCAAAAATTGAGATTTTCGGTTTTTCATCGCAACGGGTGCAATACGGTGTCCTTTATATTGTGCACGAACAACCAATGTCTCAACTAGTGCTATTTCAGAGGTAGAGTATAACTGATAGACCAATGTCATTATTATCTAGAAATATTTTTAATGCTATAACATCCAACGTATACTTTGGTTATTTACTTTTATCGCAATTTAGTGCAAGAACAACCAATGTCAAGCCAGAGTGTACATTGGTTTCTTTAGTTTCGATTCAGATCGGTTTATCTTTGTGCAATAACAACCAATGTCGACTTTGGTTGTCAGATTGGCAAAACTGTTTTGTCAATCAGCTGACATTGGACATTCCATTCGTGATGAAACATTCATATTGTTTGTCATTCAATTCAGTTTTTTGTTTTTAATTTTTATAGAAAAACGAAACTTGTTTTAAATACTTTTTTAAAGTTTATCTTTTACCTTATTGCGATTTATTTTAAATTTGTTTGCTAAGCAGGTAATTTGTGTTTTGTTTTGTGTAAACATGAAACGTGGAAAACAACTTGTACTTTTGTGTACAAATCCAAAGAATGGTGAGTAGAAATGGTTATCTTCCTACTTATTTTTCAATTATACTCAGTTGGCTTGCTGTTTTCATTAAACATTATGTTTTACTATTATTTACTTTTTAGTTAGATGATTAACAATTTTTTAGGTGTAAGGTAGGCTCAACGTTTTATTATAAATATTTCTTTTGCAGATCAGAAAAGCTCAAATTCAACTGGATACTTAGGACAGCAATTGTTTGCTGAGTTTCAACCAGTAACGGATAATGCATTGCTGTGCAGAGAAAACAACTCTGACCCTATCCAAATTAATTCTGGCCCCCTTCATGAGAAAGACTTGGATTCCTTAAACAAAAAAGGTTTGTTCTGTACCAAAATAGTATTGGGCTTATTATCTGATAAATTCGGTAGATAAAATTATTGAGCACATGCTTAGTTGAACAGGCCTGTCACAACTTTTCATGTTTGCAGGAGAATTCATTACCTGCGATGAAATGATGGAGGAACCAAAAGTTTTTACTGAGTTACAACCAGTTACCGATGTTGTGCCGCTGAATATAGACTATAAAAACCCTACACCTGGCCCCTCAAATTATTTGCGCCAGCTTCATAATGAGGTTTCTGATTCATCAGACAAAAATGGTTTGTACTGCATTATTTTATTTGTAGAAAGCTATTCAAATTTGTGCAGTTGGCTCATTTATGTTTAAACTATTTTTTAGATTTATCAGACGGGAGCTCTGATGAGTACATCCTCGAAGGCAAGTCCGATTCTGACTCTTCACAATCTGAGGATCACGCTTCTCCAAGTTTGCCTAGAGAAGCAGTTGAATTTGCAAAACGACCAGAACAAAACCTGACATCAAGAAAAATAAAGAATAATGCAAAAGATTGGAAAAGAAATGTGAGAAAAGTTGCAAAGGCTAGAGGCAAAGAATACGTTACAACATCAGGTAAAACGATAAAAGCAAAGTCTCTAAAACCACCATGCAATTGCAGAAAAAAATGTAAAGAGCTGATTACCGAAGAAAGTAGAAACCGTATTGTTAAGGAATTTTATCAACTACCAGTAGATGCCCAGAACCAGTTTCTGAGTTCCAGTGTTACAGAACACAAAAAACAAACAGAACGATTGCGTTCGCACGGAGAAAGTAGCAGAAGAAAATTTTCTAGAAAGTATGTCTTATTTCCTTCGCCAACTGCAGGAGTTGAGGTATGTCAGACGATGTTCTTGAATACTTTTGATATAAGTCTAATGAAAATTAGAATGATAGTTGTAAAAAAAAGAGAAACAGGAACTAATATGTGCCCCCCTGATAAGAGAGGAAGACATGGAAAGCAGCCCAAAATATGCAACTTAGAGAAAGAGAGAGTTATGGCTCATATATCAATGTTCCCAGCAGTGGAAAGCCACTATTCACTAGAGAGAACCAGTAAAAAGTATCTTTCGAGTGACCTTTCCATTTCAAAAATGTTTAGGCTGTTCCAAGACTACTGCATTGAGCAAGGAGTTATCTCAACAGTAAAAGAGTCGGCCTATAGAAAAATTTTTGTTGAAAATTTTAATTTATTATTTAAGCGCCCTTATAACGACACTTGCGAAAAGTGCGATAAATTTAAATTGCAGCTGCAACAGCCTAATCCTAATATGGAAATTACCGAGCAACGTGACGCACACCTTACCCTTGCTGAAACATCTTATCTAGAGAAAAAAAAGATAAGGAAATGTCCCTACATGACGAGAAAGTGGCTTTTGCCAGTTTTGACTTAGAAAAGTGTCTACCTACTCCCTTTCTAAATAACAGTGTATCTTTTTATAAACGATCCTTATGGACATACAACCTTACACTTTACACCGTATCAAATAAAAAAGCTACACCAATTTGTTACATGTGGAATGAATCCGTTGCGGAACGTGGTGGCCAGGAAATAGCCTCTTGTCTTTGGGCCTACCTACAGAGCCTCCCAACTTGCACTGAAGTGGTAAACTTTTTCAGCGACACCTGCCCAGGACAAAATAGGAATATTTATGTTGCGGTAATGTTCAGTTTTTTTATGATGAGATTGGCACAAAATAAAGATAATGATTTTGCACACAATCTTATGACAATAAACCAAAAATTTTTAGAACCTGGGCATTCCCACATGGAAGCCGACACCATCCATTCTCTAATTGAGAGAGGGAAAAAGAAGACAAACATGAAAATTGAAGTGCCTCACGATTGGGCAAATTTTATCAGATCTGTGGGCAAACAGATAAATGTCGTGGAAATGACCATGAATGACTTTCTGGATTTCAAGAAGCTGTTAAAAACCACTTTTATCCACAAAAAAGAAAACATACAAAACGAAAAAGTGCCATGGTTTAAATTAAAGTGGCTCCAATTCAATAAAGGCGAACCAGGGGTGATAAAATACAAATTAAGTTTCGACGAAAAGGAGGAATTTAAAATTTTTGACATCAACAGAAGAATACAGAGGTCGTCCTCTAATAATAGGAATTTACTGCTCAGGTACGCAGAGCCGCGACCGCTGGATAAAAAAAAATTGATGACATATGCAGTTTGTTAAAATACATCAACCCCGCCAGTCATCTTTTTTTTCAATCTCTGAAAACTGCTGGTGATAGGGAAAATGGAGAATCAGAAGATGATTTTGCTTAAGTTGATAATATGTATGTACCTAGTGTAAATTATAATATGTTACGTTGGTTTCAATAATAAGTAATGTTTCAGTTATGTATCTTCTATACCTAATATTGTAGAACAGAGAAAACAATGTTTTTTTTAATTTATAATAAAAAAATTGTTATTCTATAAATTTCTAATAATTGATTGTTTATATTTTATTACTGAGTAAAATACACTGCGGATTTTGACGAAAAAACACATTGACATTAACAACCAATGTCATCGGTTAAGGGGTTATTACTTATTTCATGTAGTAAATATTTCTATGCAATAACAACCAATGTCAATATTTTTTAACTAACCAAATAAAATAAATTAGGGTAAGACCCAGAAAAACAATCAGGTATGAATCACCTTAAAGTTGCCTAAATCACAAAGAGCCAAGTATAACTGAAGCGAAGTAAAACAATATGAAAGTTTTAGGCAAATCTTTAAACCTGAATTACTCAACACAAGAAATTTTGACATTGGTTGTTTTAGCACTAAGGTACAGATATATATATATATACAGTAGACTCCCTCTATAACGAGAACTGAAATGGCAGACTAATTACCTCGTTATAAGCGGATCTCGTTATATCCAACAACAATAATACTGTGCATACATATGAATATGTAGTTTTCTAAAACATTAACTTTCTATAGTGAAGCCATTCGGAGCAATATAAGATGCTAATAAATATTGTTTGAATGGCGTTTTTGAAAAAAAGTTGTTTACTTTTATTGTCAATGAAATACATTAAAACAAAAAAGAGTTGTTTACTTTTATTGTCAATGTTATACGTTAAAACAAAAAATCTGTATTCTGTAAATCTGTATAAAGCGTATTTTCAAGAATAACATAAACTACTTCGTCTGCAATTGGAAGAAATCTGTCATTTTTAACTGCTTTAAATTGTCCAGTATTCTATCTATCATATTTTCTTAAGATGTGAAACAGTTTTATGCTTCTTCATTTGCGTTTTTCTTTGGATAAAGTGGATAAAGGTTGGACAACCTTTAAAACACTTTCCACATCTTGTCTATTAGGACCTATATTATTAGGTGTGAATGGTCAACCCCCTACAATGACACTTGTGAATCATAAATTGTATATTTCCGACTAAGAATCATAAATTGTAAGAAGTTTATTGCGGACGGCACTTAAAAAGGGTATTTATTTATAGCTACGGTCGGGCCAAAACGTAAAAAAACACGTTTTTCAATCTTATTTTCTCTCGTTATAAGCAAATTTACCTCCCTATAGAGGGTTATAGTTCAATAGAAATTTCACGTTACATCTAATGTACCTCGTTATAAGCGAAAACTCGTAATAACCGTGTTCGTTACAGAGGGAGTATACTGTATATATTTTCTCCCAGCGTATGAAGTGAGCCATAATATATAAAAAAAAACTGCGGTTGAAGTGAGGTCCAGTATATGGACCTCACTTAGTCAATCAATGTAAGACTTTTTCGTAGACATGTACTGATAGCAAAAACTGTTTTTTTACAAAAATAAGTGGGACCTCATTTTGTATGGTCCACATCAATTTTTAGTTCAGAGATTTTCCGCATAGAGGCGCTGATTTTGGCGTATATTTTCTAACCATGTATATTCTATGCCCTGTTGAATAACTTACGATACACATAGTGAGGACCATACAACTAGCAATATCTGTTCAACCCATATTTAAAACAGTGGATCGTCGCATAAATTCAAACAGTACAAAAATGTATAATACTTTTTTTCGGTCGAATTCTTTTTAAACGCATTTATTTTTTTTCGAATCCTGAGAAAACTAATAGGTATTTTTAAAAAAATTAAAAGCAGAATAAAAGACTACATTATTGCCGAGGGCAGAAAGTCCCTTATAATAAACAAAAAGTTTATTTTGAATGATATATTTAAAATAAAATATTAGACTAAAATTTTTTTCACCCCTGTGACTTATTAAAATAGATATTATAGAAGTTCTCAGGGACTTTCGACCAAAGATAATACAGTACTATTTCATTCTGCGTTTAAATTTTTCAAAAATACTTAATAGTTTCCTCAGGATTCGAAAAAAATTAACGCATTTAAAAATAATTCGAGCGAAATTTTGCGCCTATGCTCTATGCGAAAAAGGCTTAAAATAATATACATTTTTGTAATCAGTATTTCAAAAGCTTTTAAATGAAGTGTCACATAATGTACTTTCCTATTTAAAAAAATCAAAGTTCGCGTAGTATCGCGTAAAGTTCGAAACATTGACGCTATAATATACTATGATTATTTTAAAAATCGACCTGTCTGAGCGTTTTTCTTATGTGCTAAAATTAAATAAGTTAATAAGGGGGGTAACCAAGTTGACCTTTTAATATTAACAGTCCCAAACACCAAATAATTGTAATTGCGCAGTCAAATGACCCGTCAGATATTCTGATGTATATAAATCGATTATTATCTAAGTATCTAAACTGTGTCAAACAAACCAAAACGTTTTGTGATATTTGCGACATGGTCGCAAGATGCTTTATTAATTTTGTTGACGTAAGAGCTGCTACATTTTAGCACCAGCAAGCCTAACATGTTTATATACAGCAGTTGTTCCACTAATACTGTTCGTCGATTTAGTGTTAGCAAATAAATACTCGTTTTTTTTTTGTTTAATAATTTTGTCCCTGAGGGCCAAAAGTAATTCAATATTTTTAGACATCTCTTCTGTAAATAACACAGGAACTCCCCGTCCTCGTTTTCCCTTTATCACTATTCGCTTGAAAGCTTTCGATCTTTTTACTCTTCGTCTGTTCGATAATAAATATAAGCTGTACATAACAAATTTCCTGAAGTATTCTAAATGCTTTTTCGTTACTTTGATTTTGATCCTGTTGTAATATGTTTTTCGGAAATTTTCTCCTTCAATATTTAGATATGATTTTAATAATGTCAGATCTTCAGCTAGAGATAGCTAGAATAAGCGATGGTTTGTTCCATTTTTTTTTGCTGTAGATCTTTATTTGCAAGGGTAGAGATCTCATACTGCCATTCACTTGAAATTAATTATTTCAAAACTTTTAATTTTTTCATATTTTCACTTTCTGTGCTACAACTTTTAAGTTGTATACTATAAGCTACATCAACGCATTCTTTTAATTGTGTGCCCATGTTAGCGCTCCATAACTTTCATTATCAGTATCATATTTAGCTATTATTTCAGTACATTTTACTATAGTATCAAAGTTATTCGGATCTAGTGCACCAAGCAAATTTTTTACATTTATTTTCTTCTTTATTTCGATTAGAAGAGATGCCAGTTGTTTCATTTTTCTTGATGCAACTAATAGGAACTGTTGATCTCCGTGACTTTTCAAATAACGTTCTGCAACAGCACAAATTAAATTATCGGTTTTAGCTGTGAAAGATATTGTATCTGATCTCATTTTTGAAAATACTTCTTCCCTCAAAATATCACTTTTGGAATATGTCGAAAATAAAGATTGTCCTTCTGTTTGAGCATTAATTCTTTCTGTGGTGTCTGTTGTATTATGAGGGCATTTCTTAACATGTTTATAAAGAAATTTTCTTTTATAGAAACCTATACAAAATTATCAAAGTAAATAGGATGATATTGTTGCTGGTTCTAGTTCTCCCAATAAAGGTTTTCGCACAGGTACAACACAATCATTGTTACACTTTTTAGGAAATTTCCCTTGTTTCTGAGTTTATTAAAAAGTATTTTTCTTTTTTTACTACCAACTGAACATGACAAAATTTTTTAAACTTCAATCTCGGCTTCATGATGTCTGGTAATATGTCGAGAAAATTTAAGTACTTCTGTATTGCAAAAAAAAAAATAGTCTTTTTTATTCCATAATCTTTTCTTTTTTGATGTCATTACCTGAAAAAATGGTAAACAGAAAATTTTTGTGATGAATAATAAACATTAAGCATTTTAGAAAATTGTAAAATAGTTATGCAAAAAGTTAATTGTATTGTACAGGGTGAGTCAAATTAGATGCAAAGTATGGGGATCTCGTAAACGGTAAGAGATAGAGAGAAGGTTAAATTGGGGAACAGTTGCGTAATCAAAAGCGCAATAATTTGACACTAAAAATCAAGGATATCTTAAGCCGTTTTGAAAAAATTTTGAAGTTATACTTCTATACGCGCACTCCACGTTGGAAATTTGTATGGGAGTGAATCTGTGAAACCATTACATATGTAAGATAATGAGTAAGAGAGAGACAGAAGATATATTTTCTCTCTCTTCCTCTCTCGAATATAAAAATGTTCCTTTTGTATATATAATTTAATATTATACATATTATATAAAAATATATACACATATAATATTATACATATAATAAAATATTTATTGTTTATTTATTGTAAATATATGTTATTATTTATGTGATATGTTTTGTATTATTTATTAAATGTTCATAATTATATTATTCTTTTGTATTTAAAAATATTAATCTCAATAAATCACTGTACGATCCAGAACTGTCAATTTTGAAATACATTTGTGTTATGTCCTCGGTAGTGTAGTAGTCAGTATCCCTGCCCGTCACTCGGGAGACCGGGGTTCGATTCCCAGTCGGGGAGGACTTTTTTATTAATGTTATTACATTATTGTCATTTTTAAATACTTATGGATATTGCATTTTAATTTGTATTGTATTATTATATATGGAATTATGTTGCACTGTATTGTAGTGTATTTTTTTATGTATATTATTGTCATTTTTAAATACTTATGAATATTGCAGTTTAATTTGTATTGTATTATTATATTAATAACAAAATAAACAATGAATTTTACTGCAGAGTATGTGTAAAAAAATTTTGTATTCAACTCTTTCATACATATATGAAAATAAAAATATACATGTTCATCAAAATATTGATTCAATCCTTCATTGTTAGTAAGTTGTTATTAATTCTGTTTCTCTTTCTGCTATGTCTTACCTATAAAATTACATATGTAATGATTGTGCAGATTGACTCCCAAATAAATTTGTAATGGCGAATGCGTGTATAGAAGTGTAACTTCCACAGGCAGTCCCACCGGACTGCCACACCCGTTTTTTTTATTTATTTTTGGAGTTATTAACAGACTAAGAACAAAATAAATACCACTTTTTGATTGTCGCTTTTAGTTCTCTATTAAACCGTTATAAAAATTTTTATATCGGAACCATCATCAACTTCATTTTTTCCAATAGGACTAAATTCAGTTTTCTGCAGATTTGAATTTATCTTTTTATTAGAAATTCAACGATATATAAAAATTTATTGTTAAACAACGTTTCGACGCCATAAAATCGTCTTCAGTGAAATTAAATGGAAAAATGAAAATATACAGGGTGAGACAGGTTCTTCTAGTAGGACTTTATAGTAGACCTTATTTAGCGAAAAAAAGTTTATATAAACATAGGTTGTATAATGCTTTGTTTCTGAGATACAGGGTGATAAAGTGTAAATAATTTTTTAGTTTTTTGCAAATATCTCAAAAATGGTATTCACAATTGACTTCTAATTTTACAATTATTAAAGCGGCATCCAAACTTATCTAAAACACAAATAAACCCATCTTATTATCAATCAGTGGCGTGCATCGGGGTTACTAGTTGCACAATTTTAAATAAAACTTTTGATAAATAAACATTGCTTTTCGCTTAGTTTCAATGTTCATGCTTCCACCCATCTGCCTCTTGGTAGGTTGAATATTGAATTTAAGCGACAAACTATGTTTATTTATCCTATAAACATTTTTCCTGTTTTCTGTCAGCAGTAGAATGTATTTTGAGTTAAATAAATTACATACATTTTTCTTTTTATGTCAATTAATTTAATTCAAAATAATTTTTCTTGCACACTCTGTATAAATAACCTTTGAATTGAATAACCTTTCAAATGAATTAGCACACGACCCCTATTCGCTATTTAAAAATAAGGGGTGGGGGAAGTGGAACGGTGGGGTTTGACAAATGACAGATGTATGTACTGTAAAAATGTGTCCGTCTTAGATCAAAAATCGACCTGTTTCGTTATTTCCTTAAAATATAATAAATACTGCCAAATATTGAGGTGGACTGTTTTCCTTGGCCCACATTGTACCACATAATAATTCAATATAAATTTCACATATCTGAACTATCACTGTATCCTCCATTTTGAATATTATTTTTCTCAACTAACGCCATTTTCAAAATTCTTGCTTTCCTATCCATCTTTAATGTAAATTATTGAAAAATATAAAACTATTTCTTTACTCTAGTCTCCGTCAAGTCTACCGTGATTTAATGCTTAGGTACTAAAATGTTATAAAATTAACAAACAGTACGAGCAAGAACAAAGCATCCACATCCTTCTTATAACTACAAGTGGCTGAAGCATCGAAACAATAATTCTTACTGTGTTATACAGAAAAAGGCGGTAGAAACCACCAATCTCATATTTGTCGACAACACTGTATGGTCCTCACTTGATGAGCTGTAAGAAAAAATACACGTAAAGTTGTCCTCACTTTGTGTGCATAACTAAAAAATATATACAGTCTCACTTTAACAGCTGCGTATAATGCCTCACTTGGGTGGCAATATACTTGAACAGTAGGGGACACATATACGTAATTTTTTTGTGTATATTAGTCACTTTTTAATTGCTATTTACTTGTCAAGGTCACTATGAAGAGTTGAAAAGATTATGTCTATGTTTTCTACTGGTCCTCACTAAGTGCGCGTATTGTCAGGACTTCACTTTGATATCTGTGCATAATTTTATATATATATATATATATATAAATATATATATATATATATATATATATATATATATATATATATATATATATATATATATATCAAACAGAAAATAATATTAAACTCACCTCGTAGCAGCTAATCTCAAACAAAATGCAGCCTTTCTTCCAAATCCAATCTGTGAATATAAGTCTGCTAAAGTTTCAAACCTTTGAATCTTTTCCATTTCAGACAATTGTAAGTTAATATATACAACATTCTGCAAAAAGCTGGCAGCTTGTAGGGCATGATTTTGCTCTACAGTAATCCTAGCTGCTTTAAAGCTTGCTTCTGTTTCAATAATACCTGCATTCTGGTATTTGCTGTAATGTATAATAGCTTCTCTATATCTTTTGGATATATCTTCAGGTGCTAAAGTGTTGGTAATCAATTTTTTGACATTCAAAGCAATAGCAGGAGGAGTCTGACTGGATTTACGAGGAGAACCTTCCTGTAAACTAGCATTTCTATGAAGCGGAATATTTCTTTGCATGTCTGGATAAAGCACCAATGCTGAAGCTGCAGAAAGTCCTTCATAAGCTGCTCCTAGCCAAAGCCAATCGTTTATAGACTTTAAAATATCTGCTGCCTGAGAATAATATGACAGGCTGTCAGTTAAAAGGCCAGTTTGTAAGCACAGATCTCCTAAATGTTTTGTCATTCTTCCTAAAAAGTCATAAGATAAAAATAAAGTCAATAACCAATTAAGATCATCACCATACTCTTAAAACTACAGCCATAATTCCAGATTTTAATATTATTTTTACAACTTCACTCTCCAATGAATCATATATGATTCCAAGAACCTAAATGCGTGCCAATCCTAATACCATGAGTCCATGAATCAAATGTTACTCAAGTATAGATGTTATTAATAATAAAATAGTGTCAGATGTACACTATTACTGTACTTGGATATTACTGTACTTGGAAAAAATAAAGTTTTTATATAAAAATATATTTATTTAATCATCAAATATTATCATGGAGTGTGGGCTTTCACAAACTGGTATTTTGTACATTAGTCATGTCTGGAATTGTCTGGAATGGAGCTAACATTCATTGTTCACTCATCAGTGAAAGATCACAAATTTATGTCCACTGCAGCTGCACATAAAACATCAGGAAGAAACCATTCCAGACCAATTGGATCAGTATGTGAACCCAATACAAGGTACCATTATGTCAATACAATGCTCCAGTTCAATGGTAATGTATATTGGTTCTGGCAAACTGTAAAGAATATTAATTTTTCATTTCTGTGTTATCTCCCAATTTAATACCCTTGATGACAATGTTATCCCCTCCTTGTTTTCTACTAGTTTTCATTGACCTCAGAACTTATTTGATTTTTTCTCTAATATTTTTTCTTCAGAAAACATACCAGAAGGTTATAGCATGTTTTGATTCCTAGTGTGTTGTTTACTGAAATATAGTTGACCATAAAACTTCCCAATAATGTGTTGTCGAAAACTACAGACTTTTGGGCTGAGACCATGCTCTACATGTATAACATTTTGCTTCAATTTTTACCTCACTACATGTCTTTTAATAATTGTAACAGTACTCATAGAATTTCCAGGTCAGGCGACAAAGAGTCTGAGTAAATTTGTGCTGTAAAACCTAAAGGGTTATGGTACTGTTTACATTTTTAGGGATTTTTGGTGGCAGCAATTGCAACATAAAGTGAGAAGTATAATATATAACAATTATTAGTTTCAGTTACATTTAAAAAATTCTGGTCTTTTGATATTTATGCTTGACATTTACGCTTATGATATTTATTATATAGTCTGACACCCCTGCTATTTTGAGCTTTGTTTGTATGTGATACCAATTTGCAGAATTGAAGGCATTCTTCACATCGAACATCATGAGAATGGCCCATCTTTTTCTCAATGCCAGTATTTCGTTCTGTGAAACTTAATTGACAGCTTATCTAAGCCTATCTTCATCAGGACCAACTGTGAAAATTGTCCTGATATTATATTAAATTAATAATATTTATACTATTATTAATTTAATGTATATAATTTAATATATGATATATTCCCTATAATGAATAGGGAATTACAAGAGCTTTAAAACAATATCTTAAATATTTTATGCATGCCCATATGGCAAATTAAATTAAAGAATTGATGATGATATCAGGAAAATCATTGTCAAAGAAGTGTGCAACATAATTGCAATGCAATTACATAAACCCATTCATTTGTTTACCTTATTGCACATATTAGGTGAAAAACTTAGCCCATATAAGACCAACTAGTACATCCATAAGAAAGTTAAGTTCCATAAGAGGCATTGTAAATTCTTAAAAATGTGATAAAACACAAGACTGGTATATACATACCTATATATATATATATATATATATATATATATATATATATATATATATATATATATATATATATATATACATCCCGCTATCCTTTTAAACTCTTTTCACGTTGCAGTAATTTAGCATCACCAAGAATTGCTATCATTTTCTATTTATAAATTGTGTATGTTCGTTTAGTGCACCTTTGTAGGCTTGGCACTGTTGTCGGTTTTTCAATATTCCGATTTTTTTTATATATTTAATTTTTTACGTCATACCTACGTTTTAACATCGAGCGGTAAAATCACTGTATTTGGCATCATTTTAGAGCCAATAGATGTTGCCGGTATTAATCCTTAAAATAATATTTTAGATACCTAAATATCGATCGCTTTGGGTTCAAGTTCAAAGAACGACATTGAAACTACCTGCTCACAAGTTGCAGTCTCAACGGGTTTTTTCTTCGTTTAGATTTCAAATTTCAATTTACAACCTGTTTAGTCGAAGCTATCGATGAATAGTTTGAGATAAATATTATGGTTTTATGGGATTGAGGCCTTAATTATTGGTTGTGATCCTGTTAATGTTTGAAATTTTGATTTCCATTCCGGAAATCGTTCTCAAAAAACGTTTTTTTGTACAAAATGTGTATACACATGTTTACATAATTTGTACAATAAACAAAGTTATTGTAAAATAATAGTGGAAATCAAAACGTTAAATATTAGTTAATTAAAAATGTAATTTTCATCTCAATAACGACCAATAATTGTGGCTTAATCACATAAAAAAATAATATTTGACTTTGACCATGCCATAAGAAAGTAGTTCACGGAACCTCGCTAAATAGTTTAAAAAAATCTTATACAGAAATTTAAATTCTAAATAGTATGAGGGGTAGCTGACGAAAAATTCGTAAAGACGTACACTTGATTTTGCTTTGTTTTTTTAAACAATCTTAAAAGGCAAAAAAAAATTTTTTGCTTATAAAACGTTTTGTATACATTCTAAAGAAAAATAATTCAAATAAAAGTTGTAGACCATAAAAAGTTTTTTATGTAGAGAAATACCAAATTTAAATACATAAATAATTGATATAATTTCAAAAAACCGTAAACTTTAAGATATTATGTTTGTAGTAATTTATAAATGTTAATAACTTTGTTTTTTGCCTAACGACAGGTAATATAGCTACTTGAAATTATGGCAATTGATCAGTTATTAAAGTGTGCTAAATATCAAGCAGATCAAAAAATATTTTACAATTTATTCAATTTGTTTATGACAGAAACCGATTATTTAAACAACCGTACTTGTCCAAACAGTATGACTCTACAAGTATTTTGTAACTTGCAATCGATTCTTTGCGCTTTCAGTTTTAGGGTATATTAAAAAAACTTAAACATATTATTAAATTTTTTATTAAAAACAGTTTGAATAGGGGACTTTTTAGTTTTTAGACCACTTCACGTTTTTTCAGTTTCTTTGACAAGTGAGGATTGTCTATTCACTTATTTCTTAATATGGGCTATGAGCAATTATCTAGTCAAGTCAACACTATTATAGAAGTTACCCATACTTTTCCATTACTCATTCAGACGGTTCATCTTAATTGTCCCCATATGGAACATAAGTCCGAGAAAAGTCTTAAATTCTGTTTGTGTTGTCTCTTTCCAAAACGCACTCCTCGATTTTTCTGAACGACTTTGTGCAAATATTTCGTCAGAGTCAATCAGAGTCACTTCCATCATTCATTTAATCTACATCGTCCTCGACAGATGCTTCTAACAATGATTGTAATTCAGCAGTGGTCAATCTACGTTTATGTTCACATCTAGCTTTTTTAGATGTCGAAGGCATATTATTTACATCCATCTTTTTATAAATACTATAACTCACTTTTACGGAGGTAATTAACAATAAAAACGTTCTACTAGAAACTATCAACTTACGACTTCCAATACTATAGGCCACTTGAGGCCCAATACGTTTTTACTCAATAATAGTTCCTGTATAAGAAAAATTATTTTTTAATGTGTTTCAATGAAGCACACTAGACATATTGCAGTATTGCCATCACATTCTTCACAGTATGTTTTAACTTTCTACTAGTCATGCTTCTTCTTAAAAGTTTGTAACATCTTGTACACTTTCTTCTCTTTGTATTATCTACATCGCTTTGCCTTAGATGGTATTTTTGGGTGTAACTGGTCGTGAGGGTTACATTTCTTTAATTGCAAATGCTTCCGCGAACTCCAGTCTGAACATAAGGATAGGTTGTCGCTTTTTTTACGTTTTCTATTATTTAGCAACTTAGCATTGACTACTACGGTATTAAATGCGGCATTAAATATTAATTCCACTGCCACTTTCCGGTATCACTTCAGAATTTTGCGTATTGGGCTTTGGTAAGAAGCCACTTGATCACTAAAATCAACACTCTTTTTCACCAAGTTATAATCGAGAATAGTTTGTGGTTTTAGTACTTGTGTATAATTTTTCTTTTCATTTGATTAAAACAAGATACAACTATTATGTTTAAATGTTGTAAGGATTAAAGCTGGTCTTTTGTCGACCCATTTTATCACTTGTAAAATCAATTATGGGGTCAAGTTTCATCGTGAGTAGCTGGTTGCAACTTTTTTAATCGAGATTTTGGTTTTACATGTTTTTATAGTAAAACATCTGCACATGAATAATTCGTTTCTTGAACAATGATTTCAATTCAACGACCAATATTCTAAAATAAGGTGTTATTACGTCGTCCGGAATATTATAAACTGGTTCTCTTTCACAAAGCATTGGAAATATGGTTTACATTCTATATTTAGAAAAATCTGTTACTGCAACTCTTGTTCGACTAAACTAAACTAAATTAATACACAAAACAAATTAATCTATTTTTTTTATAGAAATGCAGATTCCTGTTGAATTTTTATCAGTGCGGCATGAGTCACTGGTGTCTCGTATATCCGGACCTCTTATCGCATTACAAACATAATTCTCAATTAGCAGTGCGGTACAAGATACATTTAGGTCGTATAATCTTAAAGCCGTAATAAGACCATAAGACCGTATGTTATAAATAAATATATTCCTATAAGAATTATCTTGAAAGATGAAAAAATACAATAAAAAAGTGCAATATTAAGTGTTATTTAAAAAATAATAAGTCATTCACGGGCGTACAGTTAAAAACAAAAGTTTTCAGTGTTCTATTGCTTGATTATTATTATCTGGTATTCTGAAAATGTTGACATTTTTTCCTGGTCTGATCTTCCTCAACTAACGTCATCTTTCTTATTTGGTGGGTTGTATTGTTCAGGTCTCTTTAAGTGTTTTTGTTGCTATCTATAGTGAATGATTTTCTTTAGACAATGTACTAATGTAGTGTTCAAATGTGGAATTGCGTGCATCATGTTTTCGACTATTAGTTGTATAATATAATTCTGAGTGTTATTTGTGTTTTCTTGATTTGGAATTGTTAATCGTGTAGCTCTATATGAAATAGTAGAAGATGAAAACGACAGCATATTCATCGATAAAAAAAGGAAACGCGATAAAGATATCTGAAACAACTGTTTTATGTTTTACCAAAACAGATGAACAGAGCACTATAAAGAGGAAGTAGAATTAGCTATGAAACAGCTTGAATGGGGAAAAGAAGTAAGCTTAGACCAAATACCAGCAGGAATTATTCAACTGAGGAAAAAAATTAAATGGATATTTTACGCTAATATTTCACGTTCTGCGACGCATTCCACGTTTGACACACTGTCTTGTTTAGTTTTCTGTCATTCTATTTGTTAAATCCTATCTCATTCTCATCACAGCGTCAAGGAGCAGTAAATGTGTGCACTGAACGGGAGGCATATGTCTAACAGTGAACCTTGGAGATTTTTCGAGTTTATCATATCTTCTTCTTTAAGTGCCTCTCCTATCGGAGATTGGATATCATTAGGGCGATTCTAATTTTATTTACTGCTGTTTTGAATAATTCGTTAGTGGTACAGCCAAACCACTCTCTTAAATTTCTCATCCAGGACATTCTTATACGGCCTGGATTTCTGCGTCCTTGGATTTTTCCTTGCATTATATTTTGTAGGCATGTGTACTTTTGTCCTCTCATCAGGTGGCCAAACTATTCAAGTTTTCTCTTTTTTATATTCAGTATAACTTTTGGATCGTTATTTATTCTGCGTATTACCTCTTCATTTGTAATTTTATCCACCCAACTTATTTTTAGTATACGGCGGTAGCACCACATCTCAAAGCTTTCAAGATTTTTAACATTCTTCTGTTTAAGAGCCCATGCCTCAACAACCGTAAAGCAAAGTACTGAATACATACTAAGTAGTTAACTAAAAGTGGACGTATGCAAAGATATGCATGACGTAATCGTATGGTATTCGCTAATAATCCTGTCACGTAATATGTCACACACTTCTGTGCGTTAATTCGTTTTATTGCTGCCAGTTTAAGGTGTTATTACATGCCGCCATGTTTAATTTTTCTCCACCATCGTATTATCTCTGTTAAATCCTATCATTTTAGGCTCCATATATCCTGATTAGACCTATAGGAGATACGCAACTAAGGCTCTTTTGACATAACATATATAGGAGCAAAGATATATACCTAAGGTCCTTTTGACGTGTTGATGTATTTGTTTTCTACGTCGTAGTATTCTATTGGTTAAATTGTACCATTTGAGGTACTGTACGTCACGATTGGACTAATAGGATCAAAGATACATAACTAAGGCCCTTTTGCCAGGCTACTCTATTTAATTTTTATATCTCATTGTATTCTATTAGTTAAATTCTATCATTTGGGGTACGAAACGTCACGATTGGACTAATAGGACCGCAGATACATAACTAAGGCCCTTTTGACAAGCTGATGTATTTTATTTTTCTATGTTATTGTAATCGATTGGTTAAATCCTATCATTTGAGGTACTGTACGTCACGATTGGGCCACTAAAAACGAAGATACGTAACTAAGGCCCTTTTGACGTGATGCTGTATTTGATTTCTATGTCATTGTATTCTATTGGTTAAGTGCTATCATTTGAGGTATCGTACGTCACGATTGGACTAATAGGACCGAAGATACATAACTAAGGCCATTTTGACATGCTACTCCATTTAATTTTTATACCTCATTGTATTTTATTTGTCAAATCCTTTCATTTGAGGTACTGCACATCATGATTGGACTAATAGAACTAAAGATATACAACTAAGGCCCTTTTGACATTGTTCTGCATTTGATTTTTCTATCCCATTGTATTATTTATGTTAAATCCTATCATTAGAGGTACTATACGTCACGATTGGACTAATAGGACCGAAGATACGTGACTACGGCCCTTTGGACATGTTGCTGTATTTCATTTTTTTATTTCATTGTTTTCAATTGGTTAAATCCTGTCATTTGAGATACTGTACGTCACGATTGGACTTATAGAAACGAAGATATACAATTAAGGCCTTTTTGACATGCTGCTATATTTGATTTTTCTGTCTTATTGTATTTTATTGGTTAAATCCTATCATTTGAGGGGCTGTACGTCGCGACTGGACGATTTGGAGTGAAGATACAATAGGTAGTTGCAATATATCATAACCCGTTCCTTTTAACCAAACATGATTCCAAAATGATTTGTGGATGAAAAAAATATATATATATTCTTAAATTTACTATTTCGTTGTGGGCAATATTATATTCAACAGCGATGCCAAATTTCTGATGCTAAAATGATTGATAATGAAAGTGGGATATACATTTTCATGTATATAATGGCAGCGAGTAAACGGTAAAACCCTGAACTAAATATATATAATATTTTCACTGTACCATCATTTTAGACTCAAACATTTTCTGGAATAAACTTATATAACTCAGTAAGGGATAAAAAGAGAAAGCGGATATTTTAAAATACCAACACGGTATCAAAACTCTAATCAATGAGATGGTTAAAATTCTTGTAACAAGTACAGGAAAACAGTTATTGAGGTCTTGTAAAGTAGCGTCGATATACAGATGCTACTTTGCAAGACAATGCTAAATTGATGGGAAAAGCATAATGTATCGATGCGAAAATGATAGTAGGATGTATATATATATATATATATATATATATATATATATATATATATATATATATATATATATATATATGAGAAGGTAAAAATAATGCAGTTAAAACTCTAAATGTCTGACTTAACACCTGTGATTATTTATAATTAATCCACCTTTAGACAAGAAAGCTTAAATTTATAATACATCCGTATTTTGGTTAAAACTGTAAATTTGCATAATCAATATACTCATCAGTAAGTTAGAATGTATTCTGTATTATTTTAGGTATTAAATATTAATTAAAAGTCTTACCTGTACATCGTTTTTTATTATTTCTTGATTCCATGTCCAAACCAACAAAATCCTTTTTTTCAAAGGGTGCTAGAAGCAGAGAAACTCTTTCTAATTTTTCTCTTGATCTATCAACTCGCTTTGAATCGAGAACCCAAAAAAGGGAGTTTATAAATTCATTTAACTGGTTTTCTAGATCAGCACAAGGGGAGGATACATCATAAAATAAGGCTCTAGCCTTAAAATTACTGGGAGTAGTAAATTTCTGTAGTGGAGATTCCACTGAATTTTCACTATCCCCTGAGCTACTAGATGTAGGATTATCTTCTGCGGGAGATTCAGCATCTTGCGTTACTCCGAATAAGATACATCTTGAATCAAATAAGGTTGAATTATATTTAACTTTAAGACTTTCATGTACTCTACATATTTCATTTAACTCTTGTTGGGAGTCATATTTTCCCAAAGTTATCAATCCCAATAAACGTCTATGCGTTTGAAAATCTCCCCAATCATTATTTTCTACAGGATGTTCCTTAATATACCTTAGTAAAATATTCCTAACTGCTCCTGTAGAATCAGTAATTTTAACACATGTTAGTTTACTAATACGTTCATAAAACTTGGTAAAAATTTTAGGCTTTAACTGGTTTCCTATCTGTTTGACCAAAATTAATAGGGCTGCATGATCATGGGAATATTGTTCATAATCGGGATGAGACATATTTGGCTCACTTATACTACTTGATAAAATATAACTTACAGATGAACGCATTTGAGTGCTATGTATACACAACTGTTCCTTTTAACATGACTAAAAAGCAAACTATTAAAAACTTTGAAATTCACATACACCGCGTTTTTAAGTGTAAAATATTTTGACAAAAAAGTGTTAACAAAAACACACCAAGTCATACAAAACATATGAATATGAAATTGACACTGACAGATTCTAAGATTCTATACAAACCACAGAATACTCAATCCCTGGAGTATTCTGTGATACAAAGGAATACAGAATACACAGTAATGTAAGTAAACTCTGATATAAGTCAACCGACCGAATCAACAAATTCAACAAATTGTCATGGGCGCGTTCAGCAGGCGGTGCTGCTCCACAACTGTTGAGTAAATGTCTGCAAAATGAAACCGCTACCGCTCCGCTACTTCCGGAGCGGCCTGTCAAATTTGGTAGCGTAAAAATGTATCGCTACCTCCATCCAACATGTTGAGAGAAATGTCATTCATGACATTTCTGTACTAAAATTGAGGGTTAGGTGTTTGTTTGTTTTGCTTTTACGTTTTTACTTCCAGCCATATATTACTTTATTATATGGAATATGGACATATCCATTGAATTTATTTAACTTGTTTAGAGGTATTTCTTGATTGGATTTCTAATTCCTTTCCAGCTGTTTCCTAATAACAAAAAGGTGATCCATTATTTATCTTTACAATTTAATGACTGTTTGGTTCCATTCCTTCATGTTTTGTTCATACTTTCTTTTCACTTCATATATTAGCTATTAAAAATGTTTACGTCGAAATTGATCATTACTTATAGTTAATGTTATCTAAAAAGAAAACTCTGAAAACTTTTGTTTTCTACATCTCTATAACTTTTATTATAATTTCTTCCCACTACAGCTATTTCAGCATTTTGTCTTTCTCAATTGACAAACAAATGTCTGTTTTACACTTTATAGTCTCTGAACAAATAAAGGAGGGGAAAGCTGTATGTCTCAAATTGGTCATTCAGAATTATATCTGTATATTTTAATACATCTCACTGCCATGAGAAGCATAATGTGATACACGGGTAATACGATTTTACAGCCGCGAGAATCAAATATCGAATACACACGCATTTGTAATGCTCACACATCACAAATTATGAAAGCTCTGAGAAGCAATTGTGGTCTCATATCAAAGTATCATTAATGCAGTTTAAACGTAGACGACTGTAAGCAACAGAAACTATATTTGGCCTCTGAAATATGTGAACCAATGTTTGATTCTCACAGCCTGAAAAGTGGGTTACTGATAAAAACTACTTAAGTCAACTATTATATATTTATTTTTTAACGAAAACTAATATTTAAATACATTGTTATTTTAATAAGAAATTAACAAAAACTTTATATATTAAAAAAATATTGTTTTCATTACACTATTTAGTTTCTCTTGTTTTTTTTTAACTCATTTTCACAGTATAAAGAATTGCACAGAGTACACAGTGAAATCAACAAACACCTACGGGCTAACAGTTAGAAATAAATAATATTCATTTAGAGCAAAATTGTATTTTTCTGTAAAATGGCCTATATTGTGGAAATGGACATATAATTGTAATAAACGATATTACATTGATAAACACGGTCGCATGAATCATATGGACTTGTTTTTGTGTGAATCGGCATTTGATGCACACTGCTGTAATATACGATATCAGTCAACAAGGCTGCGTGAATCATATAGTGATTCTCACCTCTAACACAAATTAAGGTTTTTTTTTAAAGAAATGTGTAGATATATACTTAGATTTTAATTTTGTGTGTATATAGAGTTAAAAAGATATACAGCCAGAAGGGTCCTTTTTTTTCACTATGGTGCAGTGTGAGGGTTCATAAATTTCTTAATATAAGGATTTGAAATTGTTCACTAAATGAATTATTATGATATAAAAGGTGAAGTGTGCATGTAGACTCTGTTTTTTGTTGTTGAAAGCTCTTTTGTGTTCTGAAATACATTTGTTTAAGGTTCTACCAGTTTAACAGATGTAATATTGTATGTTGGGTTTTTGATTAAGTTTGTTATACCCCACTGTATAAATGTTTTTTATGTTGGCTCTGGTGCTTATTATATTTGCTTAAGTAATTGTTTGTTCTGAAAGCTGGTGTTATTCCTCTCTGTTTCTGGTTTTTTAGTTCTGTTGTTATCATGCCTATAGATGTAATTATTGTTTCAATTCGTTGATGGTTTTATTACTTACATATCAAAGTCTTTCTTTCAGGCACTATATAGCTTTCCTTATTTAGATGATAATTGTGTGTAATGTTTAATCTAATTGTCAACTATCTAATATGTTGTTTCCAAGTAAGTGAAAATTTACTATATATTTACTGACGATTTAAAATGCTTTAAAATAAACAAATGCCAGGCCGAAGTCTGCAAAAGGATATTGATCGCCTCTAAGTGGAGCACACAAAATGGTATTTGGATGCGTCAAAATGTCATAGTTTTCATTTGCACCTTCCTCATCCCCCAATAATATTCGAATATAGTAAACACAATTTAACCATATATTCTACTTTTGAAACCAAGGATCTAGGTGTGAACCTTGACTCTAACTATAAATCACACATTTCCACAACAATACAGAAATCTATGAAGCTACTTGGATTTGTGAAGAGAACCATCAAAGATTTTTCTTACATCTCTGCTATTTGATCTCCTTCTCCATGGTTAGATCCCTTTTCATTTACTGGTCTACAGTTTTGTCCCCCTATTACATTGCATCTAAACTGAAACTTAAGACTGTCCAATTTTCTGTCATGCCATTGTATGGATGCATGTATACTGTGAATATGTTGCATTAGAATGTATACTGAACTTCTCTTGAGGTATATAGAAATCAAAGAGACTTAATAGTTCTATTTAAAATTATCAACAGCCTGTGCACCTGCTTCAAACTTCTCTCCAAAATATTTGTTTATTATTCTCCAATATTGCAACTAGGTATGTGCAGACTTTTTATATTCTTTTCATAGATTCAATTACTCTTATAACAGCTTTACTCCCAGAACTCTTCTATTAGCTAACTCTTCAAAGAAGCTCCAAATTTTTAATCTATCAGTTTTCCCCTTCAAAAGTGATAATTCTGATCCAACTTTGTAATACTTTCGACTTCAGCTTTTGTATTGTGTTTAGTGTTACATTATCTGCATGCATTAGATAACTTAATACCATTATACCTTGTGACTTTTTCTGAATTGATTTGTTATCTTATTTTGTAACCGTATATGTTATTTTTTTTTTGTAATCATACTATTCATATATTCTTCTTCCAAATCAGTTTATTGTATTAACTACATTTATAGCACTGTAAATAAAACTTTCAATAAAATGTTGTAAATAAAATGATATATTTTTAGTAGCTTTTGTTTTATTAAAATTAATTATTTTACAGAGGAAAGTGTGTTTATAAGCCAAATAAGAAAAGTTTGTAAATATAACATAAATATTAATGAACCAAAATATATACAAGTATCATCATTCTATTTGCCTTTTCGCCACATTAATAGATGTTCCACTTTTTATCTAAAGGAATTGTAGGGTATTGAATTGAAATGGGTATAACTCCTAAATTTCCTAGTTGCTGAGTAATTACCTAAAATATTTATATGTAGTTTTCAAAGAACTAATAATCTTTACTAAAACCTACTTCATCACATTCCCTACTCATGCGAAAATGCTTTATAAAAAGATCTCCCATATATTATTGGTGAATGGTTTCCTCATAAAAATTTTGATTAGGAGGCACTTGAGCTCTCTCAACATTATTTAGCTCTAATTCTTCATTTTGTGTCAACTGATCCACAACATTTCCAATTAGCTGGATATTATTTTCCTCGTCCGCAAGTTCTTCCACTAATACTCTAATTATGTCATTCCTTTCTATATTCCTATTATATGAACGTGACGTAAAGTTAAATAATATTTAAAAGTCAAGCTAAATTGGTAATCTACTGACAAACGTAAACAAAGAACAAAAATATTTAATTTTTAAAATGACAAATTATTTGACATTGACAGATAAGGTAGCGGTAGCGGAATCCAGCAGGTTTTGACTTATGACATTTGGTCCAGCGCTAACCGATGGATTCGGAAGTAGCGGAGCGGTAGCTGCTCCGTCTGCTGAACGCGCCCATTTAAAAACAGCAAACTGTCAACGTCAATGTATTAAGAAAAAAGAAAATATATTTTAAAAAGTAAACATTAACGTAAGTAAGAAGACAATTTAGATCATAATAGCAAATAATAGGTACGTAATCAAATTTAAATAATTAATTATTGTGTAAATTATTAATTTTGGTTTTTAAGTAAATCACAATGTGGAAGTATATCGCAGGGTCTGTTGTAGCCGGCTCAGTTGCTTATGGTTTAGTGTAAGTCATTTTATAATGTTTTATACTTAGTCAACAATTGTACATTATTTTATTTTTAGTAAATATTTTGCCGGAGGGGTTTGCCGTTGTACAGCGAGATTGGATGGTCAAGTTGTTGTAATAACTGGTGCAAATTCAGGCATTGGCAAAGCTTTAGGGCTGGAATTAGCTCAGCGAGGTGCTTTAAATTGACATAATAATGAAATAGTGACTGTCAAAAGTGCTCTTTTATTTTTATCAATGTTAATGTATGTAAGAATAGGGAAATCAATTAAACCATGTTGATTTATTATAAAACATGGACTTAAATCAAACCATTATGAAATAGGTATTACTTTTATGAGCAATGCTCTGTAATGTAATAGCAGGTTTCTGTGAGATCTCATCATCCTACATGATTGCTCTCTAAGCTATGAACCTCTGTTGTGAAGATAACTCTGACTAGAGCCTCTTATATAATCTGCAGGCACAGGAAGAAATAATTCCAGACTGCAACATATCAGCCTGGAAAACAATCTATCAATTACATATAACAAATAATTTAATATTGTAATGAAACCTTTATCCAGTGTCTCCTAACTTTTATCTATATTTTACTTTTTTTTGCATGTTGTGTATTTACATTATTATATATGTAGATTATATAACTGTAGTATTTATTCACATACCATATATCTTGTTCAATCAACATGGGAGATCTTGTAATGTTGACAAAAATTAAACTATAACTTATCTAATAAATGCTGGTTAGAAGTTATGCAAAGTAGATCACACACAACTTATGGAAAATGTAATGTCACTCAAATTCAATAAAACTTAGATGAATAGATTTGTCTCGAAATTACAAACATTTTATATCATTGCGCCAATTCTGAATTTTGATTTCATAAATTGTAATTAAAGTTTATGGAAATCATATTTTTGAAGTCCATAAAACTGTCATTAATAAATTCTACTAGTCTGGTCACTATTGAAAACATCTTAACCCAGCGTGAGCTAAGCCAATTAGAGAAACTATGTACTTTTGTACTTTGCCTTAATACCTGCAATAAGATTTATGGACTGACAGTTAACAAAATCTCTCTTCTCATTTCAACTCAGGTACATATCAATTTGATTTTAGATTTATTTATATCAATTTATTAATAAAAATTCAGAGTTGGAGCAATGATATGAAATGATTGTAATTATAGAATAGAATAGAAATATGCTTTATTGTCACTGAAAATTGTACAATTTTATGGACAAAGCTTAGAAAAATAAAAAAATAATAATAACTATAACAATTAAAATTTACTAAAATTAGATACCTAAATCGTCAATATCACAGAATAAAACATAATAAAATAAAATATACAATCCATTGCAAAATTTCACTAAATTACAAATTGCATAATAAAACCTTATGAACTAGTTTACGAATAAGATCAGATAGATAGGCTTTTGTCAATTTGCGGAACTTAAGGAAAGAAGTTGTAGATTTAAGTTGCAAAGGGAGATGGTTGTATAATTTTTTTGCCGAATATAATATAGATTTCCTTACTATTTCAGTGGACGGGATCAGTAAATACACATCAAAGCTTGAATTTCTGGTGGAGTACTCATGACTAGGTCTTGCTGGAAAAACATGTAGGTGTTTATGAATTAAGCAAACAGTTTCTAGAATATATAGAAAGAGAACAGTTAAAATCCCGTGATTTTTTAAGGTAGCTTTTGCAATGTGTTTTCTACTGAGGCCAAAAAGATACTGTATTGCTCTTTTTGTAATTTAAATTTGGATCAGATTGGGCAGCTGTACTAGAACTCCAAAAAGGAAGGGACCACTTAAGGTTGCTGTCTATAAAAATACCAAGAAATTTTACAGAATCAATTATACTGATCTGGCTGTTATTAAGAAGCAAGGGTTGAAGAGCTCCTTTATAGGATAATGCTACTGTCTTATCCAGGTTAAAAGAGAGTAAATTAGAGTCGGACCAGGTTTTTATTTTAAGTAGATCAGAAGTTAGAATTGCATGAAGTGTTGCAATATTAGAGTTCTTGCAGGTAATACTGGTATCATCAGCAAAAAGAAAAATTTTTCCATCAATTTTTAAATTAGTGATGTCATTTATATGGCAATGCCATTTTGGCATATGCAGATGATGTCGACTTAGTTGCCCGCACAACACGCAAGCTAGAAGAAATGTATACCACTTTGTCAAATGCCTCAAAAATATGGGCCTGCAAGTAAATGAAGATAAAACTAAGATAATGGCATCAACACCCAACAATAGAGCCAGAAACATCGGCCACCAATTCACGGTTGATAATTCTACCTTTGAAGTGGTGGACAAACTCACATACTTAGGCTCCCTGATCACCAAGGAGAACGTCATGACGGAAGAAATCAAGCGAAAAATAATCTTAGCAAACAAATGCTATTTTGGACTGAGTAGACATATGAGAAACAGAAACTTAAGCCAAAAAACAAAAATAACCATATACAAAACCCTTATACAACCAGTGCTGACATATGGGTCGGAGACATGGACCATTTCCAAGGCAGATGAAAATCTCCTGCTTATATTTGAATGAAGGATCCTGAGAAGAATATTCGGTGGCATCTGTGAAAATGGTGTCTGGAGAAGGAGGTACAACTACGAAATATATCACAGATATAAACATATATTTAGTGGTAAAGACGTAGTATCCTTTATAAAAATAGGAAGACTAAGATGGGTAGGACATCTGGCAAGATCACAGCAGAACAACCCTACTAGAAGAATCCTTATTTCGCAACCTGTGGGAAGTAGAAGTAGGGGTAGGCCAAAACTCAGATGGAGGGATGGTGTAGATGAGAATGGTAGACAAATAGCAGCAAACTGGCAATGGATAGAACTGACTGGCGAAATAGACTTGGGAAGGTCGAGGCTCTTTTATAGGGATGTAGCACCAATGATGATGATGATGATAATGTCATTTATAAAAATAAGGAAAAGTAGAGAACCCAGTACTGAACCTTGTGGTACTCCACATACAATGCTTTTGTGACTAGAGTCAGTATCATTTGCTCTAACTATTTGTTTCCTATTCCTCAAGTAAGATTGGAACCAATTCAAAGAAATACCTCGAATTGCGTAGAATTTCAGTTTTTTTATCAAAATGTGATTTACACAATCAAAAGCTTTGGCATAGTCACAAATAACAGTGGCAGTATAAAGATTATTGTTTAGTGCTTGATAGACCTCATGTAGTACAGAAAACATAGCATCACTGGTACATTTATTAGATAAAAAGCCGAACTGACTTTGTGATAAAATGTTGTTTTCAATGAGAAAGGACATAAGTCGGGCTTTTATAAGTATCTCAATAATTTTGGATAGGACCGGTAGTAAGGCAATAGGTCTATAGTTGCAGACATTAGATTTATCACCACCCTTATGAAGAGGAATAATAATGGCTGTTTTTAGGCACTCTGGAAACGTACCTTTCTCAAAGGAATCATTAATTAGTGAGACCAGGACTTCCAACACATTAGTTGGGAGATTTAAGAAAATTTTAATGGATAGTCCATCAGTACTACATGAAAATTTGCTTTTGATACTACTGATTGTTTGGATCAGTTCAGATTTATCAACTGGCCTTATAAAGAATGAATTCAAGACCTTTTTTGAATCGGGAAGATAGGAAATAGGATCTTGTTGTGGCAAAATAGCTGATGTTATATTTTTATTAACGAAGTATTCATTTAGATTTTCAGGGTTTGGAAGAGAAAATGTTTGAGCTGAGTTAGTTTTATTTCGAAGATCATTTATTATGGACCAAGTTTCCCTTGCAACATTTTTAGAGCTTCCCAGACGATTCTCATAGTACATTTTTTTAGCTGTTTTGATAAGTTTTAGATAGGTTCCTCTGTACTTGGAACCTTATTCCTGGAATATTCCTTGAATTAAAGGAAATACCTTATTGAAAATACACACAAGCTTATCCAAAGAATCACTGAAATTATAGTCCACGTCCACAGAGGGAAAGTGCCACCCAGAAGTCAAGCACAAATTTTGGAATTTACGAAAGTTCTGAGCTGAAAAAATCCTACCTAAATGTTGGGTTTTCGAGGATTGTTTGTTAAGAATGTTAAACTTTTTGTATACTGCTTCATGGTCAGAGAGTCCTGCATTATTTTCGAGACAAATCTATTCATGTATGCATCCATAAGTAATTTTTTATCATAAGTTTAAAATAAGATTAATTGTTGACTTGTTTGATTTTTTAAATGTAGTAAGCAGAGGAAGAAGCATTATTTTCTTTGCCAAATGTATGATTTTTAAGTAAGCTTTTATTTCATGTTGCTTTATACTTTCTAAAATTTTATAGAATTTACTAGTTATTAAATCATATTTTTGCAGAATTGGACAAAAGAGCATTTATGATGGCAGATATTTCTGTTCCACCAAGTTCAATATGTACAATAGTTTTTGTTCAATTTGTATTTCCACATAGCTCAAATATTATATGGCAGTTAAACAATAAAAACCTTGCCTAGTTTAATTATATGACCATCTTTAATGATTTTTAAAGACTTTATGAAGAACTCCGTTTTGTGCATCAAATTAATTATTTCTTGCACTGTTCTCTTGTTATGTATTTGTTTTGTTTTTTAAGATGTTAAAATGTTGGTTTTGTTAAGTGTTACTGGGATGATTTCTTCAAGAATTGTTAAGTGTCGCTAAAGAGTATATACAATTATTCTACGATAACATTAACAAGGGCCTTAGATATCTTAAAGGATCTTAGATATACAACATAATCAACAAAATCATTATTCATCAATGAACACCTTTTTTTATACTATATAAGGTTCTTCTTAATATAGTGAACTATGAAAATATGAACCTAGAATATCTTAAATTTCAGATAATCTGAATATTATTACATTATTAAAAAACCAACAAAAAATTGTCTTCATAGGACAAAAAACTAAAAACAATGAATCAGCATTAAGACTTATGTTTATTTACAATGAAAAGGAACACTTTAAGTGATACATAGTGTAGTACTTATAAAATATTAATTAATTTGAAAATATCAGCTATCTTCTTTTGGCAAGAGGAGAGAAACTATAAACATCTAGTATTTTTGCACAACAGTGATGTGCTGTTCAATATAGTGAAGTGCAACTTCAGAGGCAACATCCATGTGAAGTGCTGGCAATGAATAGTAATGGTTTATTTTCATTAAATCCTGTACCTAAAGAACAAATTGTTTGCCATAATTACACTTTAATACTGGAAACAATTTTTATGTAAACACTAGTCTCGTGTTGATGATCTTCAAATATTTTCTTATCCTAAAATTATTCAAATTTTTTTTTCTTTTACATTCATTATTACTCTATTCTTTATATTGTCAAATACCGATTATTATGGAAACTATTATTTTCTTGAAGCATTTTTATATAACGATTGCCCAGGCGGAAATCAAAACTTAAAACATTTAATATTTTAAATTAAAATTGTGGTTTATTCCGATTAAATACAGTAGTTAAAATGTTTCAGTAATAGCCATTTGTATAATGTGTTGGGTTAACATGGTTCTTTAGTTAACACTAAAGACAGAGAAGGTACCCAGACCTGACAAAATTACACTGGATATGATAAAAACCATTATTGAAGAAAAGGCTGAATAGGTGAAAACATAATGTACAACCTCCTTAGAAGACAGAAATACTCCACGGTATGGAAAGCGGCAAACCTTGTCCTCATCACGAAACCTGGGAAAGAAATGGAAGAACCAAGTGCTTTTAGGTCAATATGCTTGCTAAATACACTAGGCAAGCTATTCGAAATCCTCATAAAGTCAAGGCTCTAAAAATAAGTAGAAGAAAAGGGAGGCCTGTCGGACTGTCAGTATGGGTTCAGAAAAGGCAAATGCCATAAACAGGTTCGTAAGGGAAAAACAAGTAGCAGGCATAGGTGGATGGACATCAAGAAAGAATGCATTCAACAATGTGAGCTGGGGGGAAATCAGACCATTAGAAGAAATCGAAATATCCCCATACTTGCAGAACTTGCTGAGGGATTATTTCACAGACAGGAGCATGAATACTACTAAAGATGGCATAATGAAGACATCTGTAGGAGTGTCTTGATCCGCTGCTCTGGAATGTACTCTATAATGACATATTAGAGATAAACACAGTCCTTAAACTAGTTCGGATGTGGCTAAAGGAGAGAGGATATATGCTGTGAAAAAAGCTGATTAAAGAACAGCAGTGGTAACAAAGATCATGCCAAATATAGGATGTTCAGGGACAGGTAGAAAGAGAATTCTCATGGAAGTGGAAGTTCTCCACCATACTATACGCAGCACCAGTATGGCAGCAGGTAATGCGTAAACAAAAATACAGAAGAATTCTGGAGAAAGCTCACAGAAAGCTAAAGGGAAAAACAGAAGAGAAGGAAGCCGCACGTGCGTGTAGGACGGTCTAAAGAAGACTAGCCGCGCGTGTGTGGCTATGGGTGGTTTTAGTTGGTTGGCAAGGCATCATGGACACACCGAAGGCATGACTTCCAAGAGGCAAAATGCACTCTGGTGTATCCTTTTAATCTTAATCCAATACACATCTTTGGAAGATTTTACACCCTCAATAAAAAAAAAGGTTAACATGGTTCAGTTAACTTACATTAGATAACTTTTTATGCACATATATTGATAAAACTAAATACATATATGCACATATAAACTTAAATACAACATAAATATATTATTATACTGTTGCACATATTGTAGTAGAACTTGGTTGAAACAGTACATAGATGTTGTGGCTATTGCTTATTGATTATTTTTAGGTGCTACTCTGGTTCTTGCTTGCAGAAGTATTAATAAAGGATTAGAGGCCAAGAAATACATTCTTAAATACTCAAAAAGTAAAAATATCAAAATATTTGTCAAGGAATTAGATCTTTGTAAAATCTCGAGTATTGTTAAATTTGCAGAAACTTTGAAAACCGAATTTACAGAGATCTATGCTTTAGTAAATAATGCAGGAGTTTTTTATCACCCTCAAGATTTGACAGAAGATGGATTTGAAATTACTCTTCAAACCAACTATTTAGGTGTGTTATTAAATTATAGATTTCAGAACTATATAATAGAATACAATTCTGTAAGATATATTTCTGGAAATTAATAGATTATTTCATATACACAGCTTATCACACACTAGATCTGAGAAGATCTTATACAATATATTTAAATAAACGATAAAAACTTCGGAAGATCACTTACATAATTTCATCCTGATTTAACTTTATTATTAATAGACAGTAAAAAACAACTAATTCAAAATGTTTTATGTTTTGGATATTCATTAGCACTTTTATTTAGCTGAAATAACTTAAAAAAATTTATTTCATTTATATTAATTATTGTAAAATTTATATTCTGAATATACAACGCCAATTATGGTGAAGTATATATATATATATATATATATATATATATATATATATATATATATATATATATATATATATATATATATATATATATATGTATATATATATATATATGTATATATATATATATATATATATATATATATATATATATATGTATATATATATATATGTATACGAAGTAACAAGAAGTCCAGAGACCTCTCTCTGATAGTAAATTCTAGGTCTCTGGACTTCTTGTTACTTCGTATAGATGTCGCTGCTAGCGTACCTGGCTTGTTATTTTGGTTATAATAACCAAATACTAGACTGCATTTCATTTCAGTTGAACTTCCACAAGTGCTCCTGATGATGAGTTGAATAACTCGAAACACGTGTAGAGCAATGGTGGAGTTCCGATTGAAATGAAATGCAATCTTTTACTTTCATATATATGTATATATATATATATATATATATATATATATATATATATATATATATATATATATATATATATATGCTGAATAAATGCCGAACTTTGGATCGTTTTAGAGTAATTCGAAAAGTATGTAATTATACGCATCTCACCATAAATGACGTATACTGTATGCATATAAATAGAGATTATTTATTTTTAGGCCCATTCATCTTGACACATCATTTATTGGACTTACTTAAAAGATCAGTACATGCGCGGATAGTTAACATTTCTTCAGAAGCTCATCGACTCGTCAATGTGTATGATTTAAATGCAGTGACTAAATGTCAAACAGAATTTAGAGACAATTTTATTGCCTACGGAGTATCCAAATTGGCGCTCAATTTATTTACTAAGGAATTATCACAAAAATTATTGAGTAAGTATAGAACAGTCGGGTTATACAGGGTGAGTCACCACTAACGGGACGGAAGATTACAGCGAAACGGTAAAAGATTTTGAAACAATTTTAAATTTATAGTTTGAAGGTTGATAAGGGCTACATTTTAAAATTATTTTGAAATATACAGAGCGTCCCAATAAAGTGCGGCGTATCAAAGTTATATTTTTTTTATGGGACACCCTATATTTTATTACATTTTCTAATTTTCACCAAAAAATTAGGTATAGTTTCATATAATTCTTCCCTATAATACTTCCCTATAATTATGTACAGAGTGTTCTGAGTTATGTGGAATATTCTAAAAATGTAGAGCTTTAAACGAAGACTCATTCCTAACGTATTTAAGAAATTCTAATAAAATTGGTTATACCTCTAAATAGTTGGATATTGGTTAAATGTATTTCATGATTAATTATTAAACATTTATTTACAGGGTGTTCAAAATTTGTGGTTTCATTATTGGATTATTCAATGTGTAATATAAGGCTTAATTTAAATGGAACACCCTGTATATTAATGAAATATTATATTAAAAAAATTTTCCACTTTCGAATGATATATGGATGTCATATAACTAGGAGTGATAGATTTTGCGTAATTTAAAATTTTCTTTTCGATTTCAAAATATTTATAGTTGTTACTATCGATTTTTAAACCCATCATTTTGACATATTTGTTATAAATGAAACCAATGTAGTTGTAAACAAATGTGTATACTTTATACTTTTACTTGCTGATGCACAACGAATCAGAAAGAATTTTAATAAAACAAATAATACAAAATAAACCACAACTTACTACACTATAAGCAAAAAATTTTTTTTTAAAGAAGACTTATTCTATATTCTCGAGTTATTTAAATAATTATAACAAATTCTCTCTTACAGCGAAATAGTTGGGTAATGGTTAAATTTATTCCATTATTGATTATTAAACATTTATTTACAGGGTGTTAAAAACTTAGTTTCAATTTTGGATTATTCAATATCTAATATGAGGCTTATTTTAAATGGAACACCATGGATATTAATTAATCGCAATGATTATGCTAAGAACTTTAACTTTTCTTAACGTAGGTTTTCTTTGCCAAAATTAATATCCCAACTGATATTTCCAACTTTTTATTTAACCATACAAATTTACAATGCTGTGTTGTTTCCGCCATTATAACAACTTCTCTCTACAACCTTATTCCTCTTGTACATTACTACTTGGGCGAGTCCATTAGTCTTACAGGTTGCAACTAAGTACACACTGTTGCAAGACTGACCTAAAATCCTATATTATACAAAATGAAAAGTCCCAAACACGTAATACTAAAAAGTTTCATCTTTTGAACGGTATAAAGATGTCCTATACTTAAGTCTCATAGTTTTTGCGTAATTTACAATTATTTAAACTCTTCATCGGTATATTGATTTAAAACAAAAGATGTGAATTAGAAATTAGTCAAACTAGTGTATGTATGTAGAATACTTAAGACCAACCACTTTCATCCGTATCACATTCAACTTCACCAGCATTTGACAGAACAAGATTATGGTAACCGTTTAAATTTTTGTTTATGGACTTTAGATAAAGTTGGAGAAGATCCTGATTTTTTTAGAAATGTATTATTTACAGACGAATCGACTTTTCATAATAATGGTCTAGTAAATAGACATAATTTTCATTATTATGACACAGAAAATAAACATTTATTTCGTACTGTTGATCGCCAATACCGATGGAGTGTTAATGTTTGGGGCGGCATTATGGGCGAGTACGTTATCGGCCCGTATTTTTTTGACGGACATCTCAATGGGACAAATTTCCTAAATTTTTTAAAACAATATATTTGGACACTGCTTGAGAACCTTCCACTTAGTCTACGAACAAAAATGTGGCTCCAGTTGGACGGAGCTCCTGCTCATTTCTCACGTAATGTTAGGAACTACCTTAACAGAAAATTTACAAACAGATGGATAGGTAGAGGTGGTTCATATAATTGGCCCCCTAGGTCACCAGGATTAACCAAGATGGATTTTTTTAAGTGGGGTTATATTAAAAATATTGTATATGCTATACCTCCTACTACTAGAGATGACATGAAATTAAGAATTACAAACGCGTTTGCTTCAATAACTCCTGCTATGTTAAATAATGTAAGTAAATCATTCGAAGATAGAATCGCTTGTTGTATTGCACAAGATTGCAAGCAATTTGAACAGCTGTTGCATACCTGAACATTTTTTAGTTATACTAAGTTTTGGATTATTTTGTATTATTTATGTTCATTATTCATTTTGTATTATTTGTTTTATTAAAATTCTTTCTGTTTCGTTATGTATTTAATTGTTTTCAAAAAAAGAGTGTGTGCTCGTAAGCACGTAAGAAGTTATAGGTACATCTTATTATTATTATTATTATTATTATGAATTCAACAAAATACATATATTTTACAGTTTTATTTTTATTTAAATGTTAAACTTATTTTAATACTTAAAATAATACAAAAAATTAAACATAACGTTAATATCTACGTCATTTTTGAAAACTGTAACCTTTGCGCAGTTGCCTTTCACTTGATGAATCGTAGAAAATCTAAAAAACATCAGATTTTCAACAAATTTTTTTTATTTTCTTTTCATCATATTTTAATACTAATTATCCTATTCCCAACGAATACAAATCCAAAGACATAAAAATTTTAGTTTATTTACAAAAAATGTATTTACAACTACACTGGTTTCGTTTATAACAATATGTCAATATGGTGGGTTTAAAAATCGAAAGTAACAATTATAAATATTTAAAATCGATTTCCGTTTAACAAAATTTTAAATTTTTAATTAAATTAATAATTTAATTAAAAATTTTTTTAATTTAATAATTCATTAATATACAGGGTGTTCCATTTAAAATAAGCCTTATACAGTATACTCCCTCTATAACGAACACGGTTATTACGAGGTTTCGCTTATAACGAGATACATTAGATGTCCCGTGAAATTTCTATTGAACTATAACCGTCCATAGCGAGGCAAATTTGGTTATAACGAGAGAAAATAAGATCCAAAAACGTGTTTTTTACGTTTTTGGTCGGGTCGTGGCTATAAATAAATACCTTTTCAAACAGCCCCTCAATAAACTTAACTGCAGCCCGCAATAAACTTCTTTACAATGAATAAATACAACTGTTTCACATCTTTAGAAAATATGATAGAATGATAGTGGACCATTTAAAGCAGTTAAAATGACAGAGTTCTTAAAATTGCAGAAGCAATAGTTTATGTTATCCTTGAAAATACGCTTTATACATTATGTAGTTGGAAAAAAATATAAGTACAGATTTTTTGTTTTAACGTATACCA
Organism: Diabrotica undecimpunctata; assembly: GCF_040954645.1. Lineage (NCBI taxonomy): Eukaryota > Metazoa > Arthropoda > Insecta > Coleoptera > Chrysomelidae > Diabrotica > Diabrotica undecimpunctata. The sequence continues at coordinate 95,913,904 of NC_092808.1, read as the reverse complement.
TTGATAATAAAAGTAAACAACTCTTTTATGTTTTAATATATTTCATTGACAATAAAAGTAAATAACTTTTTTTCAAAAATGCCATTTAAACAATATTTATTAGCATCTTATATTGCTCCGAATGGCTTCACTATAGGAAGTTAATGGTTTACAAAAATACAGATTCATATGTATGCATAGTATTATTATTGTCTGATATAACGAGATCGGCTTATAACGAGGTAATTAGTCTGTCATTTCAGTTCTCGTTATAGAGGGAGTCTACTGTATTACACATTGAATAATCCAATAATGAAACTACAAAGTTTAAACACCCTGTAAATAAATGTTTAATAATTAATCACGAAATACATTCGAACAATATCCAGCTATTTAGATGTATGAGTAATTTTATTAGAATTGCTTGAATAAATTAAGAATGAGTCCTCGTTTAAAGTTTTACATTTTAAGAAAATTCGACATAACTCAGAACACTCTGTACATAGGTATAGGGAAGTCTTATGAAACTATACCTTATTTTTTACAGACAATTAGAAAATCCAATAAAATACAGGGTGTTTCATAAGAAAAAATATAACTTTGATACGCCGCACTTTATTCTGACACCCTGTATATTTTAAAATAATTTTAGAATGTAGCCTTTATCAACCTACATACTATACATTTAAAAATTTTTCAAAATCTTTTACCGTTTTGCTGTAATCTTCCGTCCCGTTAGTGGTGACTCACCCTGTATAGGGTTAATAGAAACTAGGGGTAGTAACCACAAAGATAGGGTTACATATAAGAGAGAATTCTGCAAGAGTTAAATAAGAGAGGAAGAAAGAGAAAAATTAAAATGGGTGAGAAAATGTAAAGGCTTGATACATTTATGGGAGATTGTGAAGAAAATGGAAGGGGAATCATGAAGATTGAAGATTTATTTGTAATTTAAGTTCAGACCAAAGAGAAAAATATCATTAAGAAACATCTGCCTCAGCCACTGTCTGTCCACTCCTAAACATAGACCTCTTCCATATTTCTCCATGCTATCTTCTGCTATTTGAAATCACCTATTTCCTGCAGATTTTTTGACATCATCAAGCCATCTCTTCTGGGGTCCTCCGACGCTGTTTTGTCTGTTTTGGTCGCCAGTGTGCCAGTTTAGTTGTCCATCTGGTTTGATCTTGCCGAGCTACGTATCCCACCCATTGCTATTTCAGATCTGCTGTACGTTCTAACACATATGCATTAAGAAACATGAATTATGAATGTTCTTTTGGAAAACACTTTTAAAAAGCACACACGCTCGAAATAAACTTTTATTTACACTAGCCAAGATTTTAGTTACAATAGAAAATATTATATTCAGACTACAAATACTAATATATCAGACTAATATCAGACTGAAAAAAGGTGGTTTTGCAATGCTTTTTTTATAATAATTACACTTGCTGAATTTGCTTTTTTAATACGTCACAATTGATGTTGCAAGGTTCCGGAATGTTCGGTGCTGATATGCGGTATCTTTAACTTCTTATTGCATTCGCGTGATCGAATATACTGGATTCTAGTAGTCATTGTACTCATGTCATCAAAATAGGAAGAATATTTTAAATCGCTCATCATCGTAGAAAGACGAGAGTGTACCAGAAAGGTGAGATAGTAAACCTCAATGTAAAAAAAGGTACAAAAACTTATTTATAAAAAATGGATCCAAAAGCTATCAAAAGCTATTCATCATGTTTAAAAAGATTTTTGAGGGATATATAAATGGGTAACCGAATTTCAAGTCATTGAAGGAAAGATATACTACATAGATCTAAAAGAAAGATGTTATAGACAACTACACCAATTACAGATGAATAGTACCTACTTTATACCAGTCAATTATACGAGCGAATCATAAAAAACCTTATTTGTGAAGACAGAAAAACAAAAAATGAATTCAAACACCTGTATACAGGTGCAGTCTCTAAAAAAGGAAGGTAAACATATGTCAAGATAATTCAGTGCTATTAATTATAATTAACTCAGACAAGGTTGCACTATGGCACAATCGTTATGTATACGTTGGAGTAAAAATAGAAGAACAAGAAAACAAAAAAAATAATATGAGGATAAGACTGAGGATTCCAGAGTCCTCGTTCTAAACGTTTGGCATTACTTTTCTCGGGTAGCTTAGCTTCCTCCGTGGATGTGTTAGTTGTTGCTCTGGAATCCTCAGAGTTTTTTAACAATATTGCCACATATTGGTCGCATTGCTCCTGTAGTGATCCTATCCCAAGTTAACATGCTCCTTTTCTAACTTGGCTGCACCGTACCGAAGACGATCAATAGTCAGAAATACTTATGTACGTTTGCCTTCCATTTTATACACATATTTTATTATATTCTTTTTCGTTTGTTGCAAGCTATGCCGATACCTTCTACCTTTAATTTCCTATTAACTCGAATTAACCTTATATATTTATATATATATATATATATATATATATATATATATATATATATATATATATATATATATATATATATATATATATATATATATATATATATATATATATATATATTGTTAAGATGTGTTTTTGTTTGAATGATGAGCAATGAGTATTTTTAATAATATAGGGTTTTTATTGCGGTTCTCAAAGAATTAGCTTGTAAGTACTTTTTTAAATTATCTTTATTATAACTATTATGAAACACACATATATATCTAACCTAGTCAATGTAAATTTAAAATAAACTATCTTAAACTGATATTCTTATAAAACTAATTAAATTCTATAGACAATCTAAAATTTAAACAAACTATCTTCAAAATTGAAATTGTTATGACACTAACTAAATTATATTAACAAAATTTTGTACCTTTCTTTCACTGAATGCCTAAATGAACTGTTTTCCACTATATATATTCTAATCACCACTGAAAGTCTTCGTACTTCGGTTATCCTTGTTTTTGTGAAATTTCTTTTTCCAATTATCAGCTTCTACCAATTTAAGATATAGATTTCTTCACCATCATTTATACACCACCAACCAAACTAGCAAACAGCATTTATATTTATTCTTCTTTTCAATATACCAATATCCAATTATTATAAGTTGATTTATACTAATCTCCAACCATAATATAATTTAATTTCTTCCAATATACCTTTTTTTATCTTCAATAATTATTTGTGTATAATTATAAATGTACATTAAATTATATGCATAATTTTTAATCTTCATTTAACTCACTATATTAAACTATTGGACTATTTGTACTTGATTCACTGACTCTAACTAACTTTCATAATAAACTGCTTGACTTCTGACTAAAAACTTAAAAACTGCTAAAAACTGCTTCTGACTGCACTATCTAAAACTTTTCTGACTAAAAACTTTCAAAAACTGCCATCTTGAATCCAAATCACGGGTATTTATATGTTTTGGACATTCTAGAACCATCTCGTAAAAGATCATGTTCCAATTTGTTCTATTTCATACTTGTATGAATTTTCTGGAACAAACCATTTCGCAAACATGGCCATCTCCGGAGATCCAGAGAATTCCATTCTTTTCTATTAATAATTTTGTTTACATTTAGGCTTTTCAGATCAGAATATATAATTAAATTAGTAACTAACACTCTAATTTAATAAAATACACATTTCAAACAATATATTATTATAATAACCCCACTTATATTCGTATTATGATTCTTAATTTGACACTTGGAGTATGTATAGTTGGTTGCCTAGGCACATGGCTCACTTAAATCTATTTACAAAATTAAAATTACTAAATAAAACTTTTTACAATTATTATATGCTAATTTATTAAAAATGCCCTCACATAAATATATTTTTATTAAATTCTCTAGTATATAACTTATTTAAAACAACCAAATATCTAATATTATGTAGTACATAACTTATAAATTATTTTCTATAAACCCTAATTGTCACAATATATATATATATATATATATATATATATATATATATATGTTGGCTACCATATTCGCTAACGTGACTTTATTGACATCAGCTCTAAATAATGATTGTAGTCGATTTTCTGTATCATTGTCTTAGATTTTTAGCCATGATGTTCTTCTTATACCAGGACCACGTTTACCTTAGATCTTTCCTTGAATGTTCAGATGTAAAAGTTCATATTTCAGGGTGTCTCATAATGTGATCGAAGGATTCCATCTTGCGTCTCTTTATTATATTGACCAGTTGTGTTGTTTGGTCTAAGGACCTCCTCATTTCTAACTGTGTCGACTCAGCTTATTCATAGTAGTCGTCTATATAACTATATCTCAGCCTCACTTAGGGTCCATGCTTCTATCCCACACAGTAGCACTGTAAAAATATAGCAGTATGTCATTCGAACGCGAAGGTCAATACTAAGATCGTGGCTGCAAAGTACGTTCCTCATTTTTACAAAAGTGGCTCGGGCTTGTTCTATATGGCTTTTAATTTCTACGGTTGGATCCCAGCTCACATTGATATTACTGCCGAGATACACGAGTTTCTCTACTCTGTCCAGTATGGCATCTCCGACATTTATACCGTTATGTATATAGTTTTGCTTGCTAACTATCATATTTAGTTTTCTTAACGTTGAGCTTGAATCCATACTGATCATATGTTTGTTTTATTTTGTTCATTAGATTTTGAAGGTATTCTCTGCAATTATCAAGCATTAAGGTATCATCGGCATATTTAATATTATTTACGGTTGCATCATTAACACTAATACCTTCGGTTGTATCCATTAGGACTTCCTTAAATATTTCTTCTGAATACAAGTTAAAGAGTAAAGATGATAGTAAACACCCTTGTCTCACTCCTCTTTTTATATTTATTTCATCCTATAGTTCTTGTTCAACTTTAATTCTTGTCACTTGATGTCAGTATAGATTTGTAATTATTCGTATCTCTTTTTTGTACAATCCAGCTGTTTTCAATATTTCTAGCATTTTGGTATGTCGGACCTTGTCAAAAGCTTTTTCAAAATTGTTTGCACAGATGTGATACATTTTGATTTATATATCTGGATCAAAACTTGGCTACTGAAGTCATCATCAGACAAAACAATGGAAGTTTCATGCAGAGAATTCACAATTTGTATTTTCATACATGTTTTATTACAAATTAATTACTTTTTCTTTAAATTTCAGGTACCAACGTAATAATTAATGCCGCAAATCCTGGAAACGTTGAAACTTCAATTTTCAGAAATTTCCCTCCCTTAAGCAACCCATGGTTATATGCTCTTCAGTGGCCAATACGAATATTAGTAATCAAAAATCCCAAACAAGGAGCGCAGACACCTCTTCATCTTCTTTTAACGTCTAATAGAACGACAGGGCAGTATTTCAGTGATTGTAAATTGGCATTACCTAGTCCAATTGCGGGTAACGATAAGACAGCTCATGAATATTATGCTCTAACTTTGGAAATTCTTGCTGATAAGTTTAATACGGAATCTGAGTGTTAAAAATATGGTTTATGAGTATTTAAACGATAGTATTAAAAAAGAGATTATAGAAGAAGGACAATGGGGGGATAAACCGGATGAAAATAGTAAATGCACTATTACTATATTAAATTATGCTCCTCTTAAAGATATTATTAACACAACTATAACTATTGGGGATGCAGATGGGGATTTATGGAGGTCTATTCAAAATTGTTTAACTACAATGCACGTTGGAGAAAAATCTAAATTTGTTATAAAATATTCCGACGATGATATATCTTTAGTCATAATACTTATAAATTTAGTTTTTGATGGACATATCTATGAATGGCGCACAAATAAAAAACTCGAACTAGCTTTATATCACAAGGAAAAGGGAAATGTACTATTCAAACAGCAAAATAGTAAAGATGCTGCATTTAGGTTTATAAAAGGTTTAAAAATTCTTCACTCAATTCCTATTGATGCTGAACAACCACCAGACATCATTGAAGATATACCAATATCAAGAATAAATAATATTAAGGAAACGCTTTATAATAACTTATCCACTTGTTATTTTAGAAATAAAATGTGGGAAAAGGTCATTCCTTTATGTGAAAAAGTATTAACGTATAATCCTAGTAACGCAAAAGCTCTTTACAGATTAGGTGTTGCTTACCAAAATGGTAGGGACTTTGAAAGATCATTTGATGCTTTATCTAAATTGTTAGAATTAGAGCCTGATAATAAAGCTTGTTGTGAGCGCCTTTCCATTATTAAGGTTGAACTTAGAAAGGCTGAAATTAGAGTTAATGATATGGTTAAAAAAATGTTTCCTTAAGATAGATTAGATCTAAATTAGGCTTTTTTAATTATTAAAGATATAAAATAAATGTTTTATTAACAAAATGTTTTTTTTTTTATTTGAGGCAAGTTTATATATATATATATATATATATATATATATATATATATATATATATATATATATATATATTATATATATATATATATATATATTATATATATATATATATATATATATATATATATATATATATTGCGTTTAGCTGGCATCATTGTTGCGTTTAGTTGGGACTTTGAAAGATCATTTGATGCTTTATCTAAATTGTTAGAATTAGAGCCTGATAATAAAGCTTGTTGTGAGCGCCTTTCCATTATTAAGGTTGAACTTAGAAAGGCTGAAATTAGAGTTAATGATATGGTTAAAAAAATGTTTCCTTAAGATAGATTAGATCTAAATTAGGCTTTTTTAATTATTAAAGATATAAAATAAATGTTTTATTAACAAAATGTTTTTTTTTTTATTTGAGGCAAGTTTTTATATATATATATATATATATATATATATATATATATATATATATATATATATATATTATATATATATATATATATATATATATATATATATATATTATATATATATATATATATATATATATATATATATATATATATATATATATATATATATATATATATATATATATATTGCGTTTAGCTGGCATCATTGTTGTGTTACATTTCATATATCTCTTTTCGCTTTCTTTATTGGTGCAGATTGTTTCGAAATTTTACTTGCACGTCTGTTTTTTTCTTGTTCAAATATTTTCATAAAGGGTGTTAAAGTCAAAATCTCTGAATGTTGTTTCCGTCTTAAAGTTTCTTTCTGGGTATTTGATGGTACGGTATTGGCATTAATTCTGTAAATGATATGTTTGGTTTTGGAGATACATTTGTTTGGATACCTGTCTGTAAACCAATGTTTGGATGTGAAGATCTTTCATTTCTTTCTTGCATTTCTGAATTTATTTCCAGAATCGAATCTCTGAATCTTTTAAAGCATCAGATGCCAGAAAGTCTTCGTCACTGAACACGTTTGTATTCATAGGACATATACCAGTCACCTCGAATCCTTCTCGACTGTATCGATACGAGCATAAGCATTGTTAAACAATGATGCTAAGTCATTTGGTGTAATTTGCTGATACTGCCTTTTGCATTTGATAAAGATGTCCATTGCCCTGTTAATGCTTTTTTTAATGGGCCAAAAACTGTTTTAAATGTATGCTTAATTTTATTTTTTTCGGCGTATTCATATGCCACACGCCTTAGTTCAATTTGGGATATCCCATAAAATAGTTTTGACAAAAGTAAAACTTTGTAATTTCCGTTTCATGTTTTGTAAATTATGTCCTTATTTCTTATTTCACGGACAGATACCTAAACAGGAACTCAAATCATCATCCAGGCTAAAAACAAGATATCATCAAAACTCTGGCGGAGAGGTCGAAGAGAATTTGTAAACCATAGCATCTGCAAAGTTAACTTATTCATATTGAAAAAGCGCTCACCTCTAATGGTTATACCAGAAGAGAAATACATAAAGCGATGAACAACGTCTCTAGAAGAAAGGACGAAGAAACAGAATGTATAGGCAAAGCGTTCTTGCCCTATATATCGGGGGTAACGGACAGAATTGGGCGAATACTTAAAAAGGGCAATGTAAAGACCACTTTCAAGCTTACAAAGAAAATCAAGGACTGTTTAAAATCGGTGAAGGACAAACGCGACCCATTAGCAACGGCCGGAGTATACCGAATACCATGCACATGTGGAATGGTATATGTGGGAACCACGAAAAGACACACGAACACAAGGATAAACGAACATAAAAGCCATTGTCGTTTAGGACATATCGACAAATCTGGCGTTGCCGAACACGCTTTGGGAAGCGGAGAACATCGGATACTGTTTGAAGAAACGCAGATGCTGGGTAAAACATCACAGTACTACCTACGGTTGTATCGGGAAGCGGTGGAGATAAATAATTTTAATCGGATAGAAGGACTAAAAATCAACAAAACATGGATACCAATATTAAAATCCACAAAAAACAAAAACCCTTCTACTAAAAACGCTATTACAAACGACGACACGCCCCCTCACGCCGAAACTAGTGGAGGGGAGGTGAGTAGAAAATATAAATGTGGCCTCCGCAGCAAAACGCGGCGTCCGTTTCAGTGTAAAAGCGAAGCAGTAATATCTCCAGAAGATGCCAACCCCTAGTTTTGGCGACAAGTCGAGAACTAATCTCAGAAGACAACGGCCTAACAGACCGAACAAATAGTTGACATTTTAAAAATTCCTCACTAACTATTCTGATGTTTTGGCAACGCTGTGGGGTTCTGACGTCGTAAATCTTGAACGCATTTTTATATGAAAAATAGTATATCTTACCCAATGACGTATAATATATATATTATACATCATTGATCTTACCTTACAATTACAGTAACCTATACTTTTAGCAATTTTGCGAAAAATTTAATTACTGTGAATTAGTAAAATTTCCTATTTAAAATATTTGAATCATCAATTTGTAGAATGAATTAGCAATAAATCAACCGTATCGTTTCAAGAACAAAATATGATCGAAATGTCAGATGTTGGTAGTTCAAATTTCTTTCCTATGTAGCCTAGTTACCTTACTGGACAAACGGTGTGACTTATCATCCTAGCCTTTTATATAGATATATGTTTCTACTTCGGGTGCTTCTTTATTATCGCCAATTTACTTTACATCTACTTTCTGACTTATACGGCTTAGGCAAGTATGGAAATGAGCTATTAACATATATCATCTTTGGTTGCCGCCTATAAATTAACACCAAACCTAACCTCAAATGTCTGCTATTAAAAAATACGTTAAATCGAAATACCAAAAATGCATCTATCTTTACTTGAACACCTTCAGATATTTATTTATTTTTTGAGGTATAGGGTTGATCCAAAGGAACATAGTGAAACATTATCGCCAACAACAAAATACAAGAGACGGTAAACAGACGAACATCAGAACCAACCGGATTTTGACCTTTCTAGCAGGGCCGTTCCTGGCGGGTATGCAATGAATGCCCCGCACGCAGGCGCTAAATTTTAGGGGCGCCAAATATTTGGTTACCATTACAAAAATATTCTCACTTCTAAAACAAAAAAAAAGTCAGTGTTCAGTATTTCCTCGGTAAGCGCTAAAGCAATCACTTCATCCGATTGCTATTCCCTATTGTAATACCAAAATTACTAATTAAATTACCACCCTACAATTTTATTAGTGTCAGCACACGACGCGCCGTCTAATGCCGCTCGCCGCGTTTAAGTAAATAATGTACCATTAATAAAGAGCAACAAAAATATTATGAAACTGAAAAACAGCGATGGCGTGACATCATTAAAGGAATGATTTGTATTTTGCAGTATTTACGAGCAATTATGATGGAACACCTGAGCAATATTCGAAGGTCTAAAGGGTTGTGCCGAAATATGCCTCATTACCTGAGCAATCACTTCCAAAATGAATTAATTCATTTATTGTCAAGAAATATTCAGAAAGAAATAGAGTTGCTTCAGAACACCAAAATATTACTCAATTATTTTGGACGAATCTCCAGATGCTAGCCATGTTGAGCAGCTGACGGTCATAATTCGCTTCGTTTATTGTTCTCCATATGAAGTCGAAATTAGGGAACACTTTCTGGGTTTTTTCAAAGTTTTAAGTACTACAGGAAAAGGGCTCTTCAATTTTTTAAAAGAAGAAATATTATCAAAATTTGAAATAAACCTTTATCACATGAGAGGTCAGGGTTACGACAATGGGGTAAATATGTCTGGCAAGCATGTAGACCTTCAAGCTCAAATTCTAAAAATTAATCCCAGAGCAATGTTTTTGCCTTGTTCAGCTCACAATTTTAATTTAAGTGTCAATAATACAGCTAAAATTTCATATGAGACTGTAGATTTTTTTTTAATTCTTCAGGAGTTGTTCAATTTTTTTTCTGCTTCACCCTACAGATGAGACATTTTAAAAAGGAATGTACCAAACTTAACTTTAAAATCAGTAAGTGAAACATGATGGGAAAGCAAAGTCAAAGCCATTCGCCCTCTTAGGTTTCAATTCCTCGAAATTTGTAAAAGTTTACATGATTTGGTGGAAAATAATTCAAGAGATATGAACACGAAACATTCAAGGTCACTATTAGACAAAATTAAAACGTTCAAATTCATTTTTTCTAATATAATTTGGCATGATGTGTTAACAAAAGTTAATATAGCAAGTAAAATGGTTCAGAATCTAAACACAACTTTAAATAAATGCCATACAGAAATAAAAAAGGTCAGACAAACATTTCGAGATTTTCATGAATGAGGCTGTAGCAGAAGCAGAAAAAAGTGATGTAGAGCAAACATTTCCATTATTAAGACAAAGAAAGACGAAGCTCTAATTTTCGTATGAAGGTACAGATGAAACAGTATTCGATCCAAAACAAAAATTTAAGATCAGTTTTTATTTTCAAATTTTGGACAAAACAATTCAATCTCTACAAAGACTCTTTGGGAGAATAAATAAGTGCCACTATTTATTTGGATTTTTGGGTAATTTTCAAAATCTAGATTCTGATGTGATTAAAAGATCATATATGGATTTGGATTTAACTTTACAAATTTAACATGAAGGACACGTATGCAAAGATATTGATGGTCTTGATTTGCATAATGAAATTCTGTCATACAAAGTTCTTAACCCACTCACAGACTCTAGCAAAATTTCGGATTCGCTCATAGATATTTTAAATTATATAACAAAGAAAAATTTACAATCCTTGTTTCCGCATCTATTTATACCCTTGAGAATATTCCTGACCCTTCCAATTTCGGTGGCATCTGGCGAAAGGAGTTTTTCAAAGCTAAAGCTCATAAAAAATTATATAAGAACGTCAATGTGCCAAGGGCTATCAGATTTGGCAGTCATTTCAATTGAAAATAAAATTTGTGAAGCCATTGATCACAATGAAATGATTAATGAGCTTGCATCTGTGAAAGCACGACGTGTCATGTTATAATTCCAATATTTGTTATTTAATTATTTTTCACTTGGTATACCTATATGTATTATTTAATAGTAAAAGTTTTTTTGCATTGAGAGTATCTCCTTTTCGTTATTGTTTCATGTTATATTGCAGAATGCCTTATTAATTTGCGAATTGAGTGTTTTCTTTCTTACTGTTAACTTACAGAATAATATTGTTTTAAAATGACCTTTTTTTTTTCATTTAATTTTGAAAATAAAACCTTTTTTCAAACATGGTTCATTTTATTTTTCTTTTTACATTCATATCGTATTTTCAATCATATCACAAGAACATGTTATGATATAGGTATCTTAAAAACATAATATGGGGGCGCACAAAAAATCCTGCACGCAGGCGCTCACTACCTTAGGAACGGGCCTGCTTTCTAGTGCCTATAGTAAGAGGCTCTTTCTAATACGCCATCTAGATATCAAAAGTCACACTACAAAGAATTTATTAACAAAATGTTAAGGTTTTTTCCATCGCCTTTTGATATCTTTTTCCAGAACTAGTAATTTATTATTTTCTTCTCGAATACATTTAATCTGACAAAAATCTTTGGTTTCTTTACTCTATGTTTCGCTATTTTATATCTTCTTTCGCCTTTGCTGGTATCAAGTTTATCATGATTTTTATATTTTGCAATTTTATCTTTTTTGGACTTCGCTTGACCATCTTTATTCTCAAATCTCCTTTCTTATGTTTTTTCAAATATTTCAATTGCAATATCTCTATTTTATTATGAAGTATTTTTCTATTTCATTTGTAACTGTATTTTGCAATCTGGTTAGACAATTAATCTTTAGAGAAATATAGTAACAAGTATTTTAAATTTAAAAATATTTTATTACCAAAACCAAAAGGTACACTTTTAATTACATAATAGAACTTTTGAGCTTAACACCACCAATTTTTAATTTTTTATAAAAATTTAAATATTTTTACATACATGACGTATGAACTTATTTATTTGGACTTATCCAGATAAGTAAAATCCTTCCTATTCTATCTAATGATTTCCTAACGCTAAGTTTAGTTTGAAACTAGTTTTGAAAAACCATCGGAGCGGGATATAAGAAGACAATATCAAATATTAAGATCATAAAAAGAGACCGATTGAAAAACATTCTTAATAAGTGCTCATAATAAAACAATTTATATACAACTTACTTCTATTTGATAATACAAATTAGGAAGACCTCACAATATAAACTATAATATAGAACCTAGAAATATACATTTTAAGTAAGTAGGTTTATGACATACCTTTGTTAATCTATATATCGATATTATTATAAATGAGATTACTGTTATAAAGGACTTAAATCTGTTTTTTGATCCATTTTCTGCTTTTAAATTGTGTTCTTTTGCATCATCATATTCTTTTCTACAGCATCTATTACAGTTTTCGCCCAGGTTCTAAAAGAGCAGGGGCACACGAAGGCTATAAATACCATAGTATTCTAGACAGACCATCAGGGAGTGGAAGGCATTTACGACCGTTGCCGCATCGCCTTTGATGAAACGTCAGAAAGAAATAATTCCAGATAAAGACAAAAACCCGGAAAACAATGGTAAATTGCGATCTTAATGTTGAAATGGATGGGAGGATCGATTAGCCTAATATTCATTCTTAATGGCCACATGCCAAAATAAACCAGGAGGGCTATAGTGACAGATTACTTCCCTGTCATACGTAAAAAACATATCTGCTAAAAGATCTAATCAAAAGTCTCTAAAAGACTAAACAAGAAATTTTAAGATGGACTAAGCTACGAAAAAAAAATGAAATCATCCAATGTCCCCGAGAAGAGACGTTTATATAAAATATTTAAAAAGACAAACGAAACATTGAATATTGCTATTGATATCCTAACAGAATCCAAGGAAAAAGGTAAAGAACCAGAAAGTTAGAGAAATATAACCATTTCTGTAGTGGAGTTCACAATGAGTATCAATTAACAAACAGCGGATCAGCGCATTTACATCGATATGAGTTGTCTAGAGATTCCATGATTCAAATCTGGGCGCGGGCTATAAAAAAAGTTTAACGTAGTAGTTTAAAATTTAAAATGGATCTGCAACTTAAATTAGATTATCCCAGTGGCACTATAAGGATTATAAAATAATATACTGGAAGTACACGGAGTAAATGGTGATAACTGGTACACAAAGATACATTTTTCGAACAGTTAATATCACAACAAGACAAATCATCTTAACGGCGATTTTAATTCAAGAGATGGAAAAAAAGTAAATGACAATGTAGTTGGAACATTTAGAAAGGATGTCTGAATGACAAAGTTGGTCAAACCAACTAATTATATTAGATAGTTTTTACAAAAATAAAGAAAGACACATTAACACGAGAGAACATCAAGAATTAGGTAAGAAATAAAAGAGTAGAATGGAACGATCATATAAGCCGAATGACAACAAATAGAGTAGTAAAGACGACAAGACACGGTTCCCCAATAGGAAGGCGATCAGTAGGAAGACCACGAAAAGATGGAACGACAACTTTGAAAAACAGACAGAGTCATGTCTACATAAAAAGAAGATGAATAAGTCCCACAGTTGTAACTCTCCCGCATATCAACAATACATAAAAGGCAATAGAAAACCATAAAATACGGATCAATGTACAAATATTTCAGAATAAGAAGAATACAGGACGAAACACTCCGAGAAGCATATTCAATAGAAATCACGAAAAGCAATATCATGAGTTAAATTGGGTCTTATGGGATACAAAAATAAACACAAAAAGACAAAAAATGAGAACAAAACAGAATATATCATACTATAGTGTACAATTGGGAAGTATGGATATTAAAGGAAAAACGGTTGGAAAAACACTAAGCCTCACAGAGATGGATTACTGCTGAAGAACAGCGGGAATATCAAAAGAGAAAGTGTCACACATGTAAGAATCAGACAAACGATTAATGTAATACGAGAATGTACAGACAATGTCTAATATCAAAATCTCAAAACAAGTGCAGTAGGAAGGAACAGAATAGGAAGACCAGGAAACAACTTAAGAGTAGGCATCGACAAATATGTAAGGGAGAGGAGTCTGGAAGATGACACGTGGACAAATAGAGAGGAATGGTGATATTATAAATAGCAAGACGACGGCATCCGTTTTAAATATAACAATATTTATCTTAAGCCTTTACAAATATATTAAACTGTAAATTAAACTTAACATGAGATATGTACACTTAATACATGTATATTGCACAGACACTAACAGATACATAACAACCTATAAATGGCCCCGATTTATAATTGCAAAATACAAACGTTAAAAAACAATATTGATCTTAACAATTGATTATATTAAAAAATAATATACAATTAGTATCTTCTATAATATACCGTCCTAGAAAAATATAAGCATAGCTGCAACTGTTAACAAAATCAATGTTTACCTCAATGACTCGAAAAAACATGTTAATTTAAATACATGTAACTAGTGACATAAGTTATAAAACTAGAATAGTTGTAAAACAGCCACAAGATGGTAATTACATCCTTATCACACGTAAAAAATTGCACTATATCTTTCTCGAACATAGAGAAGTAATTTTACATTTCAAAAGTCCGATGGTTTTTCAAAAACAAAAGTATATTAAGAACTTAATAATAAATTTAGGGAATAGATAAAAACAACAAATTATATATTACATAGAGGTTATTGAGGCACTTCGGTGTAAAAATATTGCAATGTCAGTACTAATAAATTATTAAAACACCACCAATACAATAAAAATTAAAATATACTACAGGTACATAGGTTATACTGTTTAAATCCATGTAGACATTTCGAAATGAATATTATTCATTGCAAGAAATCGATACTCTGAAGGGTGAATTTGGCACTTCAAAAATATTTTATAAAAAAATGTATTACCAAACATTTGTTTGTAAATGTTTGTTTACAGTTAAACAGTCTTTTGAATTCACACAAATAAAAGTACTTGACATCAGCTTAGAATCAGAAAATATTTAATTTTTTCGACTGCTAAATATTTTAATCATAAAATATTTAACCAACTTACAGCTCAGCGTTTGTAACGTTGCCGTTGACAAGTCGCGCCGTCAAGTTGTGTGTTCAGTACGATACTTGTATACTTGGCGTAGATACGATTTTTCAGCGGCCACACTACAAGCAGTGAGATGTACCGAATTAAATCAAAATTGATAAAGGGGTCAGTTTCGATGTTACTTCAATTTCATTAGTGACCGATTCCCGAGAACCGAAAAACAACTTGCGTCACTTATAATATTAAATATAGTAAGTAAATAAAGATTATAAATCACAATTACAAAGAAAAGGGATAAACAAGAAAAAATGATAGACAAAACGGCATAAAAAATAATGGAAACAGAAGAAAAATAAGAAATAGCAAATGCAACATTAGATATCTAAACATTGTTTTAATAAACGCAGAGAACACATAAGTAGAAGAAAAATGTACATAAATTGTAAGAAAATGGTCATCTGATTAATTTTTGCAGCTAATTTAAAATTAGTGATAACTGAGATAAAATACCGAATAAAAATCATAATCCAACAAGAAACAGAAAAATTAAGATTCGCAATAAAGATAACGATAAGGTGAATGACAGAGCACATAGAATAAAAAATAAGTATTCAAATGGTTAAGCCTCCTTGTAAAATTATACTTTAAATGTTTTATAACTGAAATACAAGATATATATACATTTTTATTTTCATTACATTAGGTTGTCAAAGTTTTGGCCTGATAATGATCAGTGTTGTCATAACTAGTTTATAAGTAATGCTTAGTGTGTTTATCTCTCTCCAATGGCGCTACAGCCCAAATCGACCCTTGGCTTCCTCCAAACCATGCCTCCAACCTTGCCGGTACGGCGCCAATCTTTTTCAGGTTCTCACAAATTCCCACCTTTTCCTTAGCCATCCTTTTGGTTTTGCGCGCTTTATTTTACTATCTAGGGCTCTTTTTGGCAATCTTCCGGTCTCCATTCTCACTACATGACCAGCCCATCTTAGGGCTGGATTAGTGTGTTTATAGACAGCATAAATTATTATTATTGATATCTATTGACAATGTAATTGGTCTACTACCATGATAAATATTAGAAATGAAAACTTTAATAATGAACACACGATTATTCCAACCCAAAATAAAATTAATTGATGAAGTTTAAGGGCAATTGTGGACCACATAAAGAAAACAATTCAAGGAAATTTGAATTTGTCTATCACGCAAAGAAGAATATAAGCGAAAAAAATGAAAACGCCAAGAGAGGGAAGAAAAATCGTTTAAAACAGAGAAAAACCTGAAAGATTCGGATATTTTCCCAGTGAGAACTCATCGACGAACGAATAATCGACTGCTTTTAATGCATCGCTCTGTAAAAAAGCCTTTGGGTATGTCACGAAAAAAAAAAGACTATGATGATTCCCATTGTAATTTATAAGTTTTTCAACAATTAAAAAAGTTTCCAAATTTACTTTTACGACGAATTACTTGGTCAGGTAGATTAAACTATCGATAAAATGATCCAGCAGGACCAGTATTTGGAATTGCACTAACAAAAGTGCTTCTCCATGTCAGAAGTGATTCCCAAATAAAAATTATATGTTTATACATCACTTCCAGCATTATTACAAGTCCAGAATTGTTATAAACTTTTTCCTAAAAATCATTTAAGATTTCTAACTAATAATAAATATAGTGGTTAGCCACATCTTAGTCCCATTAAAAATCTTTCGAAGTTAATGAACAAGATAAATTTTCAGCGCTATGACCATCAAGAGTCTGATGATCATAGGCTTGATAGGTCATGCATAGTAATGAACCAATTACAGAAGTCAGTTGGAGAGACCTTGAAACATGCCGGATAGTCATATTTTAAATAAGTTCTTAAAATAGTTTAGAGTTATTTGTAGAACGTTGAAACCTATAACCTATTTTGTCAACTATAGATAATTTCAAACTAAATTAGCAAGTATTGTCAACATGGATTTTGTATATATTTAAAAGAAATAAAAAAAGGTGAGAAACAACCTAAATTCTGTGACGATTAAGATGTTTACTAATGCGAATAAAACAAAACATAAATACCACACATAAATAAACAATGTTTTTATAATAGAGTCAGCTATTTTCTATATTTTTGAATAACCCTTGACAAAAATACAGATTTGGACGTAAATATACTACAATTACATATCAAAATGAAAGAGTTCGTTGAAGAAATTTAAAATTGAATTTTTAGTTTAAAAAAATAAGTTTATCCACCAATTTCTATATTGAAATAAACATAATCAATAAAATAAATAATTTAATGAATCGCTTTCTTTGTGACATACTAATTTTTATGACTTGAGGTTTATTATAAAAAGTGTTATTGATACAAGTTTAGTGTGATTTATTATTAAGCAAAGGAAATCAAAATCATTCAACGTATTGACATTTATCATAACATCACTTGGCCTCGTTCAGAAATCGCAGCACTACTCGCGTGAATATTTTTCGACGATGGTACTTCTTACTTGGTATATACTTCCTAGACGTCATGTAAAATCGTAACAGAAAGTAGCTTACTGTAGGCAGTCGTTTGAAACAATTGGGGTGCGCGTGGCATTGGAACGGTAAAAAAATCGAATGTCGTGCAGTGCTTTAATTCTTCGCATAAAAGGTTTAAAACCAACCGAAAATGATTTATAAATTGTAAATATGTATAGCGAATCTTGAATTTCCATCGTCAAGAAATGAGTGGTCAACTACGCTGTCGTGAATGATTCCTGCAAAGGACGTCGCAATGGAAATCATCGACAAAATTCGTGATATTGGTTTGGAATATCGATATATAAAGGTGCTAAAAATTACTAATGTTTTAAAGCCGCCAAAAGTAACTAAACAATGTATAAAACTCAGTTCTTCGGCTCCAAAGTAGATGAGGACGTCAAAGAATGAAAGATCATGGGGGTCGATGTATTGAATGTACGTTGTTGAAAGCATTCGTGAAAAGAGATTCGGCTTAAACAAAAAACTTCCTTTCCATCAGAACAATGCACCTGCCTTTAAGTGTCTTGCTAATCGATCTGGACTATATTATGAAATACTAGAACATCCACCCTATTCTCCAGACTTGGCCCTCTTTTTATACAATCAAGAAGCTATTGCGGCTACAGATTTATGGATTCTGTAGAATAGATTATGTAGAGTACTTTACAGCTCATTCACATGAACACTAGAGCGAGGTAATAACGGCTTAGGAACACCGCATAAATTGTCGTTTTTATTTTCAGACCAAGAATTTCTAGGTCACCCTCACACTCATAAAACTGTTTGTACCAGATCACTATCATAAGTGTGTCAGAGTCCTAATATGCTTCTATAGTTACTAGAAAAAGAGGTGCTTCTACAATCAATAGGAAAAGTTTTATAATCAGTATAAATGCGTATTATATCATCAATGAGAAATATATTTATACATATTTAGTTACCAACTGTATTTAGTGCTAGTCAGGGGTTATTCAATTGTTTATCATTATAGAGATACATACTAGACAAGTTACTTCATGTTTTTATATTAGCCGAGAGCTACCTATCTGCCGAACCTCATTTTTACAATTTTTTAAGAAAATAACACAACAAATATATAAAAGTCTTTTTAACATTTTGCTTTTAGATTAAAACTGCCAATTGTCAAAATCCGATTTTGACAACTACATACTTCCGATTTTGTTGCTAAAACCTTAAATATAGTCTTCATTTTCTTGTAATTAGGTGTAATCATACAAACAATTGTTATCTGGCCCAACCACATCGTTTTGCTTGCATACAATCAACTCAGTGCGAATATTCGCTCTGTGCAGCTGAACAGGTGTCGCCCTCTATAGGTTATTATATCATCACCTCACATCATAAGATTTACACTATTGAAAACATTTATAAATCTGCAGTAATAAAATCAAAAATTTGTGTAATCAATCGTAATTATTGTCTGTATATTAATTATTTATATATAACGTTATTGTAGTATTTATGCATTACCAATAGATTTGTTTAAGTTCAAATTTGGATGATATTTTTACAAACACAGTACGTTAAATTTATATAATACCAATTTATATATTTTATATTTATTATACCAATTTATATATTTACAGAGATTATCTGTGCTAAAAACAAGTTTAAGTAATTATTTGAATAATGATTTTTTGAGATCCTAATCCTAACCTCACGTTTTGTCCAATTATAAATACAGATTTAGTGTTTTAAATATATAAATTGAGTAATTTTTTTATTTTTTCAATTGTATTTTAATGTCATCAAGCAATAATACAGTAGACGACCTCTTAACCGAACTCCCTTTAACCGACCGTCAGCTTAACAAACCGACCCTACTCCTTTTGGATGATACTATTTTTAGATTAGATTTTATGTATTTCCGTTCGCACCGTACCGTACGACCACATGTACGTTAGCCACTGATGAGTTTAGTCGATCTCTCGCTGCCGTATTAGAGTCTAAACGTCGTAATTTGTTTTTGTACAAGTTTCAAACTTAACTATATATATATATATATGATCATACTGTTGTTATATACATAGACATAGACGATGCATTATGGTTATGATTTATGCAAGAGAGCCGTAAAGGTACGCCTATAAGTGGCCCGATTTTAAAAGAAAAGGCTAATGGAGGATGGTAAGTTTGACAATGGAGAAAAATTTTATGCGAGCGATGGCTGTTTGGCACGCTGGAAAAAACGTCACGGTGTTCATTTTTTAAGCGTGTGCGGTGAAAAATTGTCAGCTGATCCAACTGCAGTAGACGAATGGAAAAATAAATTACAAGAATTAATTAAAAAGGAAGAATTACTGCCCGAACAAGTCTACAATATGGATGAGACTGGACTAGACTTTAAGCGATTGCCGTAAAAACATTTGCTGCCAATAATGAGAAATCAGCTGCTGGATTCAAAATGAACAAAGATATAATTACTATTTCTGTTTGTTGTAATGCCTCTGGAACTCATAAGATTCCCCTGCTCGCAATCGAAAAGGCTAACAAACCTCGAGCATTCAAAAACGTTAACGTTTCACTCCTAGTATGCTATAAAAATCAAAGATCGGCCTGGATGGACGCGTACGTGTTTAAAGATTGGTTTATCAATGAATTTTGTCCTAGTGTAGCAAAATATTTAACAAGCTTAAAGTTACCAGTCAAGGCTATTTTGGAGTTTGATAATACACCAACACATCCTGAAAACATCCAGAGTGAAAAGGAGCCTGGAATAAAATGTATTTTTCTTCCACCAAATGTAACAAGTATTAGACATTATTTTGATGGTGTCTAAAGCTTTTAATGAAATACAAAGTTCAGCATTCGTAAAATCTTGGAGAAAAGCATGGTCTAACATAAAAAAGTGATTGAATCCAGTTCTAATCCTGATGAAACTCCTTTGGAAGAGTCAGATGATATTGCATCTTTGATGAATGACTTGCAAAAACTCTGACTCGAATGATATTTAACTGAAGGATTGTCAAGAATGGATTGTTGGAGCTGATGATGACTTGACCAATAACAATTTGACAGATGAAGAAATCGTACAGGCTGTTATGCACGAACATCAAGCAGACGAAGAGGTTGAAGATGAAGAAGGCAATACTGTTAGTCATGCTGATGCGAGAAATGCTCTACAACTGGCTTCACTGTACACTGAGCAACAAAATATGTCAACAGCGGCAGATGTAATGTTCATTAAAAAGTGGCGTAACTACGCATTCAAGAAAACAATGGAACATAAAAAACAAAAGAAAATCAGACTTTTTCTAGAACATTTTACATTCATAATTATGTACATAAATACACATGTATATACTTATTATATACATATATGTACATTTTATACAACTTTCATAATTTGTCATGTGAGTGATATTGTTAATTACATATATGTATGTACATACTACTTTTTTGTTTATAGATCATAAAATATATATATTTTTTAATAGAGTTACATATGTAATGTCTTTCTGAGGGTGGTTTTAAAGATTTTCAGTTTAACCGACTTTTTGATTAGAGGACCTATGGCCAGGTCCCGTCATGGTCGGTTAAGAGGGCGTCTACTGTAGTAATAACTGAATTTTTCTTTAAATCTTAAGATTAAAAATATGGAATTATTGGTAGATTTTTTCTTACAAAAATTTAAATATTGTTCAGCTTTAATTATAATTATAGTTATAAAAATCTTTTTGGCCAATATGAGCGCTTTAAACGTGACGTGTATCTCCTCCCGTCAGCTGCACAGAACGAATACCGATATTTCTTCAAATATGAGCACATGAGATGGATACGGCAAAGAATAGGTATCTGTTATGCTATTAATAAGTTTTGTCAGATAGAAAACAAACATACTTTAAACATACAAACAGGAAGTATACTGCCTAAATGATGTTGATTTAAATCAACAATACAATACAACAATAAGCAGTTGCACATTTGTTGAATATCAACAGTTTTTCCATTTTACTATAATTTATGATTAAATTAAAACGATCAAACCTCAGATTTATTTATTGATTGGAAGATTTTCTTATGCTATCAGCTAACTCTAAGGTTAAATTTAAATATTTTGCTCAAAATTCGTTTATCATTTTTATAGTTCTAAAATATTCAACCTTACGAAAAATAAAAGAAAACTCTCTAAAATAATAATCTAAGAATCTGTGATGTTTTATAAGCACCTACAATTTTTTGTATGTATTCCAAAACACTACGTTAGAAATTTTATTATAATTAATTTCCTCTTAAGTTCGTTGCACGTCGTGAATGACATTTAATGTTGTCACAGTATAGTCAACTGCCTATAAATTCCCTAAAGATAATTTTATAATTGTTTTAAAAATGTTGACTTATATACTATTATTAACATTAAATATCATAGAAAAAGAGTTGAACATCTATTTATGGTGTTCAAATGACACTTATCAACTTTCACTATTATTTGAAGGAGTGTCATATGCATTTTTATTAAAATCACAAATTTTTTTTAAGTATAAAACTATTTAGAATACTTGCGAATGTCTAGTATGTCTACCAATAAAATGTCAAAACAAATCAATATCGCTACAATAAACTTTTGTCTTCATTAATAAAAATATAAACAAAAAGTGCGTGATAATTGAGGGCCACCAATAACACTAACTACTGATGGATAGGTTAGTTAGAAATATAAAATTGGTTTAAAAAATACAATGTGTTACATATTTATTTCAGTTCTAACTTCTTGACGTTATTAGATTAAATTTGAAGAAGATTAAGAGCTCCAAAAACGTTAGTCATTATGAATATTTTTTGAAGTAGTAATTTGTTTTGTATTTAAATGGAATCAAAAAAATTCTTCTTTATTATAATTAAGTATTTTTCACTGTTGCAACGTTTCATCATGAATTTTCGAACAGATAAATTAATAATAAAAACATTCTTGGATTTTCATTACTTACTTCAAAATTCTCCACTACGTCAATTAAGCAACGCTGTGCGAAAGTGACGTCAAATTACGTGGCGCGCAACGGATTTAGGAGGAAATGACCATATACAACTAATATAAAAGAAATATTGGCACCGACAAAACAGTCGCAGATATATCAGTTTGTTTAACGTTAATTGCATTATTGTTATCAGTAAAAGCTACTAGAACCTAAATTTTATTAGTAGATACCACCTACAATGTTTAAATATTGTTGTGTTATATTTTTAACATAAAATCTTATTTTAAAGAATTAAAAAATATTTTTTACCCTAATCAACTATGGTATTCACTGGTATAAAATGAAAGCGTTATTAGTTAATACTTATAGAGGAAGCTAAAATAAAACTAAGAATAGAAAAAAAAAACAGCGTAATATGGCCTTCATCACTGCTTTAACCACATTTTTAACATATCCATTAACATAACAAGCAAACTTCTTTTAAGGTTGTTTAAACTTATGACACCTTTGTACCTCCCTTAATTGCACAGTTACTAATATATTCTCTATGAATTATTCACAACTGTTAATTAACGGACACAAAGTATTGAATTTTCATATTTATTTAGACATTTTAAAATTAATCTAATATTGTATAACAAAATAACGATTACTGCAAATTAATTCATGAAACTAAATTGACATTTAAGTCGGCTTGGTATGTCAGTGGTTTAGATACATTCATTTTAGTGATCGGATCTCATGGCTCATTCATCAATCTCCTCTTTAAACCGGAAAAAAGCCAGAGTAATTGATTGCCTTTTAAAATCAATATATCAAAAAACATTACGTGATAAAGTTATTGATTTATCGATGTGTGGAACTAACCGACATTATTTTGTAAAACCAATCATGTTATTTAGTAAAATCCTTCAGTACTCTAAAACTCTCATACATAAAGTACTTTTTACTCTGAATTATCTAATAATATAACGCCCAGAATCATGAATGTTTTTAAGTGCATCTATAGTAGATGATATAAGAAGTTATATGATAAAGATTATTTACATTTTTTTAAACACTTAGTACACCATTTTCATAAATGACAGTACTCTAATGGCTTACAAGGTTTGTTTGGCTAACTAACAAAAAACGACACATACATAAAGCTAATAAATATGAATATATTGAATATTTAATATATTTTATGTTAAAAATATTACAGTGTGATCAAAATATCTATAGATACTTGGGATTAAGTTAAAAAAATTTAATAATTTTTATACTGTATAGATTTTTAGTCAACGAGTAAATTTAATTAAGGGGTTGCATAGGTCTTGTATTTTCAAAAGACTGATTTAGTTTTTGTATTCCATATGAAAGAATGGTACTTCAAGAGTATTCACACCAAATTTGAAGTAAATTCGAGCAATACTACCGGAGCATAGCATAGACACAAATTTGTTCTTTATGCTGTGACCGGAGTTATAGAGATTTGAATACCGCGTGGTCAATACGTGCGTTCTCAGTTTAAAAACGTAAAATGCGTTTTGCAGTGCGGTAGGGACGATTTTTTGAGAACGAATCCACCGATTTTGCTGAAACTTTGCACAGTTCATTTTTATAGTATTGTTTCGTGATTGAACGAATGGGTCGATCACAAAAATCGATCGATTCGTTCTCAAGAAATTGTGCCTACCGCACAGAAAAACAAAGCTTCGAGAAAAACGCGTTTGAAGTTCTCAAATTTCTATAACTCCGGTAATATTGCTCCAATTTATTTAAAATTTGTGGTGAATACTCTTGACGTATTATACTTTCATATGGAATATAAAAAAATAAATAGATCTTTTGAAAATACAAGACCTATGTAACCCCTATGTGCCAACAAATGTTGACACAGTATATTGTTTGAGAGGAATTCCCATTAAATAATCGACAGAATACACAACCAAATATTTCTTACTGAGATTCTAAAATAAATCCAACAAAAAATTGAACTTTGTGAGTTCTAAATATGTCTAGAGGAATTTAATAAATTTTTGTTATTTTGGAAAAATATTTTTTAATTCTTGAATAATACATTTTCGTACATAGTAGGTATTCAATATCGACAACAAATTACAAATATTGTTATTTACTACTTCTCACCAACCTCAAGTCAATAACGCATTGGTTTTACTTACACACAAACGGTTAGATAATTTATGTTATATCGATAAAAATATAACTAAAAAATAGATAATTTTCAGTGCTACTTGTAAATAGCAGGCACGGACAAAAAATATAGATGTTATTATTATAACAGTGATTTTTGCGAGGATGTGCAAATGTCAAAATACGAGTCGGAGTCTACGAGATGATTCGAGTCTCACAAGGTTTCCTCCCCATGATTGGGAAACCAAGGAATAAATATAGAGGAACGGTGAACCTCGAATTGGAAGAAATATTTCTGTCTATACTTTTAGATACTTATTTTTACTCTTCGTTAGGAGTACAAAAGGTGGCGATTTGCATGGGTGAACTGTTGATGTATTTATGATTATAATTATTCTACACATCTTGTAGCTTTACCAACCTCGAGATTTTGCAGTTTTCTTAGATTGTCATCGATGAGAGATCGTTTGACGTCTTGTTTCTTCGTATAGTTTCTGATAAAACCGTAAACAGTTACATTATTTGATGATAATTGTCAAATAGACGGTTAAAAGACTATTATATATCCTTATTTAACTTTAACAGTACAAGTCAGGTAATATACAGTGAGCACGTAAAGGTTGGAATAAATTCGTTAAACGCTTGATTTAGTCATTGGGTAAAAAAACTCAGACAGGTCGATTTTATTTTTTAGTTATGAATTTTTTGCTGAACTCATATTTTTTGATTACGTCATCACTGTTTGACGTCATTATAAGTTTTTTTTAATGGTAATACCTTATTTTGACATCATTATAGAGAAGAGTGCATTTAAACCTTTTAGAGAATAAATTCTCATTAAGACTAAATTTCGCTAATTCGACTTATCTATTGAAAATAATAGTTAGCTATCAAACAATAACTGTGTTTTAAAAAAGTTGTGGACATCGTGGGTATGAAGATAGGACCCGTAAACAAGCTGAGGTTTGTAACTTATTTAACAATAAATATCCCTAAAGACCCATTACACAATCGACGGTGAGCAAAGTTGAAGCAAAATTTAGAAATTTTGCCAATGTCTGTGATAAATACTCGTATACGAAATGCCGTCCAGGCCTTATGGAAGATCAACAATTAGATGTAATATCAGTACAAGAAAAATCCTTATAAACCTACCCGTCAAGTTACATTGGAAAAACGGATATATTAAACGTCTGTTTAAGTCTCTAAAAGAGAATAAGTTGCACCCATCTAAAGTGCATGTGTTTCATGAACTTAAAGAAGATAATTTCGATCGCAGACAAGAATTTTGGGAATTAATGATGGATCGATGTAATCATGATCCGCAGTTACTACGGAAATGTGTTTTCTCAGATGAGGCCATATTCTCTTTAACAGGTACAGTAAATAGGCAGAACTGTTGGTACTGGGCACAAGACTAAGTAACTCACTGAGCAGTAGAAGGACACACTTAGTATCCACAGACAGCTAACATGAGGGTATAAAGAGTTGGTAATAAAATTGTGGGACCATTTTTTATTGACGGTTCATTGACATGTATTTGGATTTACTCAGCGAATAATTTCTGCACTTGCGGCTGTATACCCAAATCATCAAAATCCTCAGCTACAGGACAATTCGTTATGGTACCACCACCGAATTACGTACGACATGTACGTGAATACCTTAATCATGTTTTTTCCTAATATATTGATTGGCAGACGAACATTTTTAGAGTGGTCAGCTGGAGCTCCAGATCTGTCTTCACTAGAGTTTTTCTTATGGGGATACTTTAAGTCTGAAGTTAACTTTAACAGACCTAATCATATTGTGAACTTAAAGAGAGAATTAGGACCAAAATCAATTTAATTAATGCTGATACCCTTAATAATGTTTTGCAAGAGTTTCAACATCGTCTTGCATATTGTCAAGAGGTAAAATGGTTTGCAATTTGACCATTAATTTAATAGATTGTAGATTTATTTATACCTGTTTATATTTTTATAAATTATGTTTAGATATGAGTAAAATATCTTTTATTTCTCGAACATACGGTTATGTAACATAAGCGAAGTAAGAAAAAATGACATTCGTATACAAAAAGATGCGCTCTTTTCGATAATAGTGTCGAAATAAGGTATTACCAATAAAAAAACGATAATGACGTCATAACTCGAACAGTGATGACGTCATAAAAATATGACTTCAGCGAAAAATGGGCAACTAAAAAATAAAATCGACCTGTCCTTTTTTTACCCAATGAATGAATCAAGCGTTTAACGAATTTATTCCAACCTTTACATGCTCACTGTATAAATTGTAAGATTTTATCCCTGCGTGGGTCCTAGCCTCCTCAAGAATTTCTCTCCAGTCCTCCCTATCCATTGCCTTCCTCCACCAAGCACGTATTCAGATATTTCTTATGTCTTAATCGATGTTATCAAGGAACTTTGTTCTAGGTCTACCTCTTCTTTTCCGACGAATGGGTCAATCAAGGAGCGTTTTTCTGACTGGGTCATTTTGTTCCATCCGCATTATATGCCCTATCCACCTCAGACGTCCTATCTTAATATATTTTACGATATCCGGTTCCTGGTATATTCTATAAAATTCGAAGTTGTATCGTCTTCTTCACACTCCATTTTCATTCACTGCTCCATAGTCGCCTTAGTACTTTTCTTTCGAACCATTATAACATGTTTTCATTACTTTTTGTTAGAGTCCAGGTCTCTGAACCATGTAGGACTGGACGTATTATTGTTTAATAGTTTTATTTTTACTCGATATAATTGTGGATTTAAGGAGGAGATTGAAGCCAAAATAGCATCTGTTGACCGTGCAAATTCTGCGGTATTATTTTCAGTGTTAAGGAGCACTCCCAGGTATACAAATTCGTTTCACTGCTTCGATGACGTCGTTTTCTATAACAAGTGGTAGTAAGATTTGTAGTTGGGTATTTATTTTCATATACTTCGTTTTGTTGGTGTTTATTATTAATAATTTAATAATAACATCGTATTACATAACTGAAATATTATTTTCCGATACATTGTTACATCAAGTGGTTTAAATGCTTACCCTTGATTTTGGTACAATAAACTAAACATTTTTATTTTGAAGTCACCTCTATGGTAATCAATGTGAGTTTTGAATTATCGTTAGTCGTCACTGTCTAATAAAGTTTATCAATAACCTTTGTTTTCCATCATTCTGAGGTCGCCGACGAAAATTTTTTGTGACTATTGTAATTATAATTCTGGAGATCATCCAGAAAATAAGTGTAAAATGTTCTTGTAATTGCTTTCGAAAGTATGACAGAATAAAATCCTAGTATTAAAATTAATAATTATTTAAAGATATTTTGAAATTAATGATTTAATTATATAATGAAATAACAGAACATGGAGGCGAAAATAGACCTTTGAGATGTACAATATATACAAGCAGACGTTCAGTGAAAAAGATATAATTACTACAATCAAACAGTCTACAATGACAAGCCCATTTAGCTCAGGCACTAGAATCAAATAAGATATAAATATGGATGGATGGGACATCCCCAAGCACATGAACATTAAGATAATTAAAATAATGGGCCATATTTTAAACTTAAATGTTTAGATCTAAGAAACCATAATAACTTATTCGATCTACTAGTGAAATTTTCCAAAAGGGTTTGCTCTTAGATACCTGATATACGATGTAATTGAAAATTATCTGGGTTTTACAGCTCTCAAAATAGTTCAGCATTTTTTCACGTAATTTTCTTGTTTTATATTTAGATTTTCTACCTTAGCTTTTTACTGCTACGTTTTCTACTTCTCACATGTAGCACAAAATATTTATTTTTTTAAGCTGCATGTTATTTCTAGAGTACTCTAGAGCGTACAGGTAAGCAAAAGCTATAATACGGCAAATAATATGATTTTATGTGAACTTATATAACTAATGGTATTATTGATTTACAAGAATATAGAAATTTAAGCTGGAAAAGACTAAGATTGTTTTTAAATATGCCGGGCACTAAACTAAAAAAAGGTGATTATAAAACCAACTATCTAAGAGCCTCATTATCACTTATTGCTCATAAAAATTACCTATTACTCAGCATAAATTTATCGGTGAATCCGAATCTTCTAAAAAAACTTGCCTACACGTAATATTTTATAATATATTATATATATATATATATATATATATATATATATATATATATATATATATGTATCATATATATTATATATGATATATAATATATAAATATATATTTATAATTTTTATAAAAGGAGAAAAGTGATAAGTTCATTATTGGGAGAGAATTCTAAATTGTTTTTTTATTAAGTGAATAATTATTTCGTACTAAAGGCGACATTTTTATCTGTAAGCAGTAGATAATAAGTCTTAAATTGTAAGTCATACTATATATCAACTTCCATTTGTGAATTACGTTACTTTTTATGTTGAGTTTCTTGGTCTAATCTGATCTGATCAGATCTAATTTTTATGATCAGTGACCACTAAGCATTAGTTGAAATTTGAGAGGCCAGAAATCCGTAGCTTCAATCATGTCAGACCTCTATTCGCGATGTTGTTCCTGCACTTTGGAAGATTACTAGAAATATTCATTGTGTACTACACACTATTGTTGCATGTATGTACGTTTCGGTTTTCTAACGTCTTTACGCCCTCTGGTAGGGATCACTGTGTGAGCGTCAATGAGACGCGGGACCCTGTATTCGCTCTAGAATTACAATTCAAAGCTATCTTTGTATGTAATACTGCTAAGTTTGAAATATTTATCTGGATAGTATGTGTGGCTCGAACAGTGAAATTAGTAAACTGATTGATTCATTGTTAAAAAAGTCATATTTGTAGTGGTAGTAAATATCACTTTACAAATTATATACGACTGCTTTCGAATGTTCAACACGTTTTAAGACTAGTAATACGATGTAACAGTGGCACGGCAACGGCTCAAAACGTCAATCACATGTCAAAATATTTCTTCTAAAAGCTTCTGCTTTGTATTATACACATCATCCTATAATAACCACTAATGGTACCAGCAACTTGTGTTACAAATAAAAATTTCGATGCCTTCGTTTTGTGCCGTTCCTCTATTCGTCCAGCAAAATGTTGAACTATGTGAAGCACCACAATTGTCTGATTGGTATACAGGGAGAAGAAAATACGCATATTTTCTGTTTTTTAAATATCATATAGCTAACATCTACACGTCTACAAAGAAATACAGCTTCTAGGGAAACTGTATGGCTGTATTGACCTGTAGAAATTCTTTTGCATTATTGTTTTTTTACACTCTTATTTTTATAATAACTTACGGGATTTTTAAAATAACTTTTCATCAATTAATAAACGTTTATTTTCAAATATGTACGAAAATATATTTAAAAATTTGCATTTTCTCTTATATAATTTTTTTTGCTAGCCTCAGACATTGTTGTACATATATAGAAACATCTCAATTGGACTATTATTATATATTATTAATCCCACAGTACCTAAAGATCTTGTTTTTACAATTTTGGTGATTTAAACTGCATACAGTTGATTACTACACTTTATTAAAAAATTAAACTTTAAAATGTCACAATCTGTAGATAAGTGTATATACAATTTGATCAATGTCTTAGTGGCAGTTGATTATTAAATCCTTAACCCATTATTTAACATTAACTTAATATAACACCTAATATAGAGAAAAACAATAAACTTTTATTACTCAACAACCACGAATACTAATCTATTTGATTTTAAATGTCAACAATTTTATGCAGCCATAATAAAACCTTTGCTTTGGATAAAGTACACTTCCGTAAAATAATGCTTTTTATGTGACAACTATTATTATTACGAACCAACGGTATACTACTTAAATAAATATTGTAACTGTTAAAATACTTAAGAGTCATAGTATATTACATATTGCCCAAGGGAGTTAATTATCAAATTAGCTTGTCCAGGAATTACCAAGTAAACTACAGACGCGAGGCTGGAATACTTTCTCCCGAGTATACATTATGTATACTATTTTAGTCATAATCTATCATTAATAATTAAGTTTCAAATAATAATATCATATTAATTTTTATTATAATTTGATAAATTATTTTGACATTTATGACAGTGACATTTGATAGTAAAGAAAGTGACACATGCTAGCTTGTAAAGCACTTTCCTAGATAGTGGGGACAGTAAAGTAAATTATAAGTCACTTCTCTTATGATTAAAAATTATTACAGAGAACAAATCTTGAAGACATATATAATTAAGGATCTCTTTAATTGGCACAGTATTTGCACAATCCTTGTTTTTACATGCAAAATTTCCAAAAACGAAATATTTATTTTGTATAAAAATAAAAAAAAATTGCAATTGTTAGACTGAAACCTGCTTTTATCGTAACTATGCCAGCAGAGATGATCGTGAATTGTAAACATCAAACAATGGCATATGACAGCGTTATTTATTTAATTTTGACACTGCAAAATATAAACGGATTAATTATATTATATTAAGTAAACATAATTAACGCCAGATCACAGAATAATAAACAATCAGAATGCCCACTCTGCTTTTCAAGATAAGTACGCGCATCTCGTTCGTGCAGACGGAATCAGCCACGTTTTAAACGGAACCAGTGCTGTTCAGTGAAATTTTATCTGTTGTGCATAGAAAAATTAACCCGGTTGAATTTATTTACGGCAACCATAGACATACCATGCACTATTTTATTCGTATTTTTAGTTGAAGAATATATTAAATTATTTCAAATTTACTACATTAATTATCTCTAAAAATTTAAATTACACTTCTGTCGTAGCTTGTCACAAATTTCTCAATTCGAGTCTATATTTCTGATTAAAATATGGCGATCGCGTGCTGACAAACTTCAAAGGCGGTATCTGAGAGTGGGCATTCTGATTGTTATTTATTCTGTGGCCAGGTTCATTTCTCCAATAAGATAATTAAAACTTTTTTATTTTTTAACTGATCTATCTTGCAGCAATTAAGAATGAGATGAAAAATTTCAAATCTGAACTGTTCCATTTTTAATCTAAGAAGGCGACAACTATTTTTGAATAATTTTTAAGTATACTTGTTGGCAAAAATTACAGTTTATCATATTAGAAGGAAAAAGCATTAAAATAGTAGTATGAATTATTTTGACTGTTCATAAGAAATATCACAATTTTTGATCAGTAATATACATCATTTACAGAAAACAAAAATCTAATATAGTTACGGTAAAAGATGACATATTAATCATGTTAGTAGTACGTTCTATCTAGTTACAATTTTCGCGACAGCATTGCTCTTTGTATTCTTTAACAGTGACAAATGACGTTAATGCCAATTAAATCAATCCAATTATAGAGATTTCGAGGACTAAGAAACCACCAAATACTTTTTCCAAAAAGAAGGTTGACCATGACGTAAATGTTAGTATTTTATGTAAAGATAAAGATATCAACAAAACTGAAAGAAAACTAGCATTATATTTTTAGATAAATGCATATTTGTTGTCTTTTTGTCAGATGTAAAGAAATTTCTATTAAAATAAAAAAGTATAAGATATAAAATAATAAATAATAAAAAGATTTACTCTAATACCAACATTGCCAAGATATCACAATATAATAATAAAATAATGTTACATATATACATACACGCAAGGCTACAAATCTGTACATAGAAGTGAAAGGAAGATGGCAAGATTTAACAATCCATTCTATACAATACATTACAGATAGTACTTAGGTACAGTATTTTTCCCTAATTTCGAGGATATATGTAACGTAGCGGTAGCATTGGGAATTTTCAATAATTTACGCATATTCTTAAAATGTACTAATCATGCATCTTTTCTACCACCATTTACTGCTGTTTGCGTGGCATTCCTTAGAGTTCTCTCAGCTACTTCTGCAGCCACCTGCTGCATACCGTTTTCGACGTAGCCTTGAATTATTGTCTTCATGAACTACAACAATATTTACATTAATATTTAGATAAGCGATAATATTGTAAATAGCAAATTTTGCAGTTGCAACTATATAAACGCATATTCAAAATTATTGAACGTATCCATTTTCTAATTTGTTATAATTATTTAAGAAAAATATTGACATTTACTGTAAGTATTCACAGGTATTCACAACTGTACATTTCAGGTATACATTGTTACTTTTCAAGTTCGTTGCACGTCATAAATAAGATTTCTACATTGTCACAGTATAACCAACTACTTAAAAATTCCTTAACAATAATCTTAGAATAATTTTAATTTATATACAGGATGTTTCACGAGGAGCTTACACTATCTAGATATCGGAAACTAGTGACATAGTTACACGATATTTATGAAAATTGGTTTATGGGGATTATAAGAAAATATTTTGACAGACATGCCACTTCCTGTTTTACCGGAAGCGAACAGCAACTTTGCTTTTTTAAATAGTAAATAATAACACCCTGTATATTATTACATTTTTAGATTCTGTGTAAGATTGTAGATACAATTTGTAAAAGGTACCATAGGTCAAAACTTTTGACAAATAGAGACAAACTTTTTAGCTCAAACATCAAAAGTTAATAGCTCATCCATATACAAACATAATAATGTCTTGAAAACCTTTGCATACAAAGAGTGAAAAACGTTTTTTCAGGAATTTACATCGAAATCAAATTTTTAAATACAGGGTGTTCACAAATGATACGCCATTTATTTAAATTTCAAACTACAGTAAGTCAATAATTTTAAATGAAACACCCTCTATGTTATATCTTTAATAAAAATAGAAATCAATTGTCTTTCAAATAGTACTAAGGTCCCTATATCTAAAGTTAATACTTTTGGAGATAATTGTGGTTTAATATTAAAGGTAAAATATTTATTGATTTGCTTTAGTAGGCCATGTATGAAGATGTAATAATTGCCATTATTTGTGATTATTGGATATATTTTGCAAAGTTATTGAAATGGTTCGCCTCACGGTCTCTATTCTTCATTGTTTAATTCTAAATGAGCCATTTCTAACACTTTGTAAAAGTGCCAATAACCATAAATAATGACAAGTATGACATATTCATACACGGCCTGCTAGAATAAAATAATAAATAATAAAAAACAATAAATATCTTATTAACATTAAACCTTAGTATAGGGTAATACTATTTGAAGGACAACTGATTTTTTTTCCACTAAAATTATAAAATACAGGGTGTCTTATTTAAAATTATTGACTTACTATGACTTAAAACTCAAAACAGTGCAGAAAAGGAAAGCACAATCATACTACGACTTACATATGCTAAAAGACCTCGATACGAGGATGAGAGTCCAAGCGACGTTAAGCGAGTAAGTGACTGCAATTAGAGACCAAGCGACGTTAAGCGAGTAAGTAACTGCAATTAGAGACGAATCGAACGAAGAACAAACGATCAAAGATATTACAGAAATAGTGCAAAATGTAAAGGATAAACACTTAAAGACAGATACATTAATGAAGAAAAAATCATGGATGCCAGATGAGATCATGAAACTAATGGACGCGAGAAGAGAACCCAAAAATGACCCAGACAAATATAAAACCATAAATATATTAATAAGAACGAAAATCAGGTAAGCGAAAGAAAAAGAAGCAAGGGAAAGATGCGAAGAAATTGAGACTCTGCAGTCAAAGTACGATAGTCACAATGTACATAGGAATCATCATCTTGGACAGAGTTAAATAAGAACGTGGAAAGAATATCTAGAAAAACTATTTGAAGGCCAAAGAAATAACACCTTTGAGCTAGAAGAAGAGGTAAATGATGGACCAAGAATACGACAGCAGGAAGTTTATTCTGCAATAACACAGTTAAAGGATGGCAAAGCGGCAGATCCTGATAATATACAAGCAGAACTACTCAAACTAATGGACAACGAATCAATAGCAATAATCGCAAAGATATTCAACAACATATACAACTGTGGAGACATACTAACAGAATGGCTGAAATCTGAGTTTATTGCACTTCCAAAAAAACCAGGAGCCAAAAAATGCGAAGATTATCGTACTATAAGACTCAAGAGTCATCTCCTAAAATTGTTCCTAAAGATAATTTATAAGAGAATCTACAAGCCGTGTGAAAGTCAAATTTCCCCCAACCAGTTCGGGTTCACAAATGCTGTCGGTACTGTCGAGGCTTTGTTCTCAGTATAAGTCTTATTCCAAAGATGCAAAGACGTCAAATGCGACGTATACGCATGTCTGGTTGATTACGAGAAAACGTTTGACCAAGATCTGAAAATAATTAGAAATCTTTACTGGAATCAGACAGCAAATCTCAGAGTTGAAGATGAACACACTGACTATGTGAAAATCATGCGTGGAGTGAGGCAAGGCTGTATTTTGTCTTCTCTAATCTTCAATCTGTACTCTGAAAGAATATTTATCGAAGCTTTGACCGAAACTGAAAAAGGTATTCTACTAAATGGTTACCGGTTAAACAACATCAGATATGCAGATGACACCATAGTATTTTCGGACAACTTAGAAGACCTACAAGGTCTTTTGAACAAAATCACGTATTACAGTCAACAATATGGACTCAATATAAACGTTAAGAAGACAGAGCTTATGATAATTAGCAAGAAAAGGGTAACAGAAGGTCAACTCTACGTCAACCAATCCCCTGTAGAAAGAGTGACGCACTACAACTAACTCCATACCATAAATAATAAATAATACCACCATAATAAATGAAGAATGGACCAACAACCAAGAGATTAGAGCACGTGTCGGAAAAGCTAGATCCACCTTCAATCGGATGGGGGTCTTCTTCAAGAAATGTGCAGAAAACTGGAAGCATTTGAGATGAGAATACTTAAGATCCCGTGGACTGACCGAGTCAAAAATGAGAAGGTCCTCAGAAGAATGAATAAGAACCTAGAGGTACTGACCACCATCAAATCTCAAAAGTTACAATTCTTCGGACATATTATGCGAAATGAATCCAGATATGCTCTCCTTCAAGCCATCCTGCAAGGATAAATATTTGGAAAATGTGGCCCAGGAAGAAGAACATCTTGGTTAAAGAACCTTAGAATCTGGTTCAATACATCTGTGCAGCTTTTTCGCGCTGCTACAGATAAGATAAAGATTGCCATGACGATCGCCAACATTCGTAACGGATAGGCACAAGAAGAAGAAGATGACTTGAAGTTAAAAGAAATTGCGTATTACTTATAAACACCCTGTATTTAGAAATTCGATTTCGATGTATGTACATTCCTGAACGAACGTTACCTATTCTTTGTGTGCAAAAGTTTATAAGATATTATGTTTGTAAATGGATGGGGTATTAACTTTAAAAAGTTTGACTCTATCTGTCACAATTTTTGAAACGAAGATGACTAACTAAAAAAATATGAAGTACCTATACATATAACTTATACAAATTTTATGCAGAATCTAAAAATACAATAATATAGAGGGTATTCCATTTAAAATAACATAGTTGCTGTTCGCTTCCGGTATAACCAGAAGTGGCATGTCTGTTAAAATATTTTCTTTAAGTTCGCCATAGCTTGTAATCCTCATAAACAAATTTTCATAAATATTGTGCAAGATGTTTCCGATATATAGATGTGTAAGCTCGTCGTAAAAAACCCTGTACGTTATGGTAAATGTGATGAATCGGTGATTATGCATAATTACCGGTTATCATATATAATCACCAATAAACTTGGTAAATGTGATAAATAAAATGGTGCTAGTTGATGAAAGTCTTTGGTGGATTACTTAGCAGTTTGCAGAAGAAATTACAAACCTTTTCCGCAACTGCCTCACCACAACATACTTCCAGTGGTACAGCAGATTTTAGGAGCACACTGATGGAGTAACAATGGGCAGTTCGGTAATTGCAAACTATTTGATAAAAAAATTCGAATATAACAAGAGCTGCTACTTAAAAAAAGATCGCATTACTATCCACAGATATGGAGGCTTTCGAAATTCAAAAACATCCATAATCTATAATTAACTATAATCGTGAAGAAAAGGCTCTGAATCTAAGCAAGATGTGTTACTCAACAATATGTAATTCTAAATTTCTTCGTATTTGAACCGGAAATGTCCTATAAAATAATCGGAAATACTGATTCGGTCCAACCGACAACCCTGGGAGCAAACGATGGCTACAAATCGTGGAGATACTCGAGGAAGATTATCAGCGAGTGAAAGAAAGGTAGGAGGTCACGTCTACGCCTGGTACCGCATCACCTTTGATAATGTATATTGTATTTGCATATGAAATGTCAGGAAAAATAATTTCAGATGAGGGTCTACAAACTCGGGATACAATACAAAAACGGAATACAATGTACCATTAGTTATTTTAGTTTACTTTGAGCTTTAAACTTGTCATAACTGTTTTGTGAAAACTATCGTCATCGTTACTTCAGTAACGTGTATGAATTAGCCCAGTCTGGTTACAAAAAAAAAGGTCGAAAAATTTTTCACAGATATCTGAAGCTTTTAAGACATAGGTGGCGGTTACTAGATGACGAATAGAAGAAAAGGTACTAGTATTTTTTCCTTACGTTTTTTAAAACAATAATTTATGGTCACAATTTGAGTTTTTGTCTATAAGTGTTTTCCCTTATATTTTACATAAACAATATTTATATTATTTTTTTATATCAAGAATATATTTATTTTCCCGTTTTTTAAATTAAAATTGATAAATAATTTACGGAGATATTTGCAAAAAAGCAGTTTTTTGTACTAATTTATAAGTTTTATTAATTTTTTTATTAACAAAATAAAATGTTATTAATACATTTGAACATCGAGGAATTACCGTCTTTTAAATGTGTGCCTAATTTCCTCCCGATCGGTCAAATAGTTTAAAAGTTATTTAATTTATTTATCCCTGAGGCTAAATATTTAAACTATTGAACTTGCTCTATTAATGATGCTAGACACATTTTGCAAATTTCATAGGATTCTTTAAGACTTCAACTATCTCAGAAGTTAAATGCATATTGCGTTTTCATCGGAATTATTTACAAAATAAACGTTTAAAAAAGGAGTATGTTTTTACTTATAAATAATTGCAATAACTTCTATATTTTTCAAGTTACAGACTTGTACGTACAACCATTGGATAAGATTTTATTTTGTTAATAAAAAAAACTGCTTTTTTGCCAATATCTCCGTAAATTGTTTATCAATTTTAATTAAAAAAACGGGAAAATAAAGATATTCTTGATATAAAAAAATGATATAATGTTTATGTAAAATATAAGGGAAAAAACTTATAGAAAAAAAATCAAATTGTGACCATAAATTATTGTTTAAAAAAAAATAGCAAGGTAAAAATAAGAGTACTTTTTCATCTATTTGTCATCTAGTAACCCCACCTAGGTCTTCAAAGCTTCAGATATCTGCGAAAAATTTTGCCATGAAATCGATGATTTTTGCATAACCAGACTGGGCTAAATGAGGTTAATTTACAAACGAAGACTGTAGTGTCAAATATGCATAATGCCGTTGTACATCTAGTGACATTTGAATCTGTTAGAAATGTAGACTATAATTGAACAATGGGTAGATACACGGTTCGTAGACTTACTAAGGTTGCCTCTTCCGACTGGGGTGGGGATGCTTGAGTTACGTCCCCAGAGTACACAAGAATACAAAACCCATTTCTTCGCGATTGAAACTGAATGTAGAGGGCAGGTCGATTGCAATGTTGATTGGTTGAAGGGGAAAAATTACGTCACGAGAGTACAGTTTCGAGCTTAATGTTCATTGGTTAGGCGAAAGAGGCAACCGTAGTAAGTCTACGAACCGTGGGGTAGATACATGTTGGGTATTGCCAAACGTCAAATTCTGACGTCACTGGCGCTAATATCGGTAAGTACTGAATGTGCATTACCGATCGACCCACATCAATTCCAAATTAATCTACGAGAACTTATCGAAAAGACAAGAAACTACAAAGTTCCCAGCGAAAAGTCTTTAATGGCATACAATAGCATTTGCTATAAACAATCCCTATTAACTTGAACTGATAAGACTGAATTGATAACTTAAAAAATAAGTAATAGTAAAAAAGAAATGAAAAGCTATATAAAATCAGGTGCGTCTACCTTTACTAATTATAAATAACACCAAGTTAGAACAAGTATAAATATTGAAAACGATATTTTGCAATTTTTTTTTTCTAACAAAATAATTGCGATAAAGAAAATAAAAAATGTATATGTGGTTTTTACGTTTACTTAGAACCGATAAGTGCAATAGATATAATTTTCAAGAGCTTTAAGCGTTGGACAGCAGCCAGTGAATGAAAAAAGTGATTTGACATGCAATAGTGTGCAGTAAATCATTGAAACATGCAAAAGTAATCACGGGGATACATACGCTGTTTTCTTAGTTTTCGTTTTTTGAAATAGGCATGCTAAAAATGGGATTAATTAGTATTAGTCACACATGTTAGGTTGTTTTTAGAAATGAAATCAGTAAAACAGTTTTCAGGGTTGCCACATTTTAACACGTTTCTTTCATTAAACTTTTATAAAAACTTTTAGTGCGGTCATCAGATAAGTTACCACTCAAGGGAAAAGTTGAATTTTACACGAAAGTATTTTATTTATATTTCTTAAAACAACTTCATAACCAATAAATAACGAATTAAGTTGAAAGAGCAATTTATCCCCTCTCTAAATAATAATTGGTTTATTTTTTACTCGTTCATTTGTAAGTTTTATTTATGTAATATCGGAATATCGCTATTTTACACATATCTGCCAAAAAACTTGAAAGCAATCTTATCCCATTACCTATTTATTTAATATTTCACTTATTTTAAAATAAATTTTTTTCTCTTAAATCCATCGCACGTCATTAACGACATTTCAAGTCTTCACTTTATGTATAACACACACCAAACACCATCGAAATCTACTGTATGGTGTTGTCTAATTTGTTTAGGGATGACTTTTTAGTCATCGTTAATAGTTTGTTAAGTGGCAATTTCTTTTGCCCTCTGAACAGCTAAATTAATAATAATAACCTGAGATTGTCATTATTTATCCTTCTTCTTGTTCTTTTTATGGACTATGTTTTTGACAAATCATCGATCGAACTTTGAGGAATTACTTAGATCTTGCCTTTGCAAGATATTTCCAAATAGTTTTTGTTTTCTACTTTATTGTTTATGTTTCTTCAAGGTTGCTCGAACTTTTCATTTTACTTCTTCTAACATATCAATGTTAGAAAGACAATACAACAAAGGTATTAATTTTTCTCGCTCGTTGACAGCCTCCGAGCATTACACACTTCAGAAATAATACCAACGGAAATAGTAAGAGTACTAGGCGAGCGGTTTACCCCTATAAGCAGAGCATCAACCGACTAAAATTCTTTTTGCATTTCTAATGGACCAAACCTTTTTTATTCGATTCTATATATTTTTCCAAGATGAAATGTATTTTTTTTTAATTTTTACAAGTGGGCCGGCAATTGTTATTAACAAATAACTCATACAAAAAAGCAATTTCAGTGTATCTCATCAAAATAAACACTTTTTCTCTCTTGATAATTTTTCGAAAAATGCTTCCTTTTCGAGTTATTTGCATTTTTTTTGTTGAAAAAATGCCGTAATTAGTGATTTTTGGGATTTTTTTTCTAAAAAACTACTAAATGAATTGCAATTTTACAGATAGCTTTATAATCTTTAAACCGTCAAGTACAAGTTAGAATATTTTGACAAGGATAAATGGTTTCTATCTCGCTAAAAACGTGGACCCAAATATTTCGAATATGCCTTTCGAGAGTATCCCGCTAAGCGTGTACAGCGGTTGAGGTGCTGTAGGCGCTAAAAAAAATGCATCTAATGAAAAATTACCACCTTCGAAACCAGCATTATTACAACATTACTTAAGAGCAAAGTGGCAAATAAATGAATGGATTCAAGCAAAAACAATATTATTTCATCTCTTGATCCATTAACCCATGGTTGGACAATGGAAAATAATTGTTTCGATTTTAATTATTTTGAAGGCGAAACTAGTTTAGATATGTTACAAAAGTATTTCTGCTCATGTACCGGAAAATGTTCTACGAAAAATTGTAATTGTATTTCCTATAATTTAGAATGCTGCGCAGTATGTGCATGTACACCAGAGAATTGTAAAAATGTTAAAGACGACTGTATTGAAGACAATGAAATCAGCTTATTAGATGGAAATCCTGTTGACGAAAATTTTCAAATTATTGACAATGAAAACGATGTATAATTAATATTAAATTTTAATTTTATTATATTTTTCAATGAAAATTAATTATATATTGCTTAATGTATTTCACTGTAATAAAACATTAAATAATATAGTCACCACGTATATTAAAAGAAAAATTACATTATTATAGCATTGTAAAAAATTAATTTTAATTGTTTTAATTATAATATGTCTATATAAAAATAATTACAAATATCTTTTTTTTAATAAATTGTACGTAATATTTGTATTGAATTAATTTTTTAAATTTAAACAATATTTCTACGTGCCGCACGCCTGTCTCGCCGCAACCGCTGGCGCTGTACACACTTAGGGGTAGACTGCTCGAAAGGCATATTCGAAATATTTGGGTCCACGTTTTTAGCAAGAGAGAAAAAAATTATCCTTGTCAAAATATTCTAACTTGTACTCGACGGTTTAAAGATTATAAAGCTATTTGTAGAATTGCAATTCATTTAGTAGTTTTTTAGAAAAAAAATCCCAAAAATCACTAATTAAGGCATTTCTTCAACAAAAAATGCAATTAACTCGAAAAGAAAGCATTATTCGAAAAATTATCAAGAGAGAAAAAGTGTTTATTTTGATGAGATACACCTAAAAAAATTGATTCTGCAGCAATTCGGTGAAATTGCTTTTTTGTATTAGTTATTTGTTAATAACAATTGCCGGCCCACTTGTAAAAATAAAAAAAAAAAAAATACATTTCATCTTGGAAAAACATAGAATCGAATAAAAAACGTTTGGTGCATTAGAAATGCAAAAATAATTTTAGTCGGTATATTCTGTTTCTAAGCGTCTTTTGAGGGGTAAACCGGTCGCCTATACGCAGGACTGATTTAAAGATGTTTTATGTTTATAATTTGATATTATAAATGGAGAAAAAATTGCATAAGATGTCCAATTTGGTTTTATTAATTTTTCATAAAATTGCGCTTATGTCGTTATGTGTAAAACGTGTTTTTGATAGTTAAGAGCATAGGTTAAATATAGGAAATTAGTTTATACGACACTTCAACAAAATATGATTTAGACCTCCTACTTGACCAAACTCACACTAAGGACCGTTTTTTACTCTGATACGAAATAGATGCAAAGGACATGTGCAGTGTCCAGTTTTCATGCGTTTAATTGTAATTAGGTGCCTTAGGTGGAGATGGAGGAGAAATTGTTAAAACATAATGTATGATAAATTTTATTATTAATTTTGAAATAGAGCGATTTATTGCCATTATACATTGCCGACCAATTCTTCTACCCACTTGGAGGTGGAACTTTAGATGTTCGAAGGTACCTAAACGAAATTTTTCCGAACAGGTGGATTGGAAGAAGTGGACATATTGAATGGCCAGCGAGGTCGCCAGACCTTAATCCTTTGGATTAGTTTATGTGTTTAGTTAGTTTATATATTTCTCAAGAAAGCATAAACAAGGTTCTACAAGAATTTATACAACGTTTGGGTTACTGTCAAATACAACAAGGGTTACAATTCGAACATTTAAGATTAAGTCATGTATTAATTTCTGGATTACTTTCAAGTTATTTATTATAATTTATTAATATTATAATCAATAAAAATTCATTTTCTAAGCGCATATCTTTTAAATTATATCCGTTAGACACCCTGTATTATATTTTTTTGGAATCAGCTCATTTTTATCGATCTCAAAATGTCCTAAAATACAGGGTGTTACATTTAAAAAAAAGAGCCGATGACGTCATCACTGTATTCACCTTGTATAATGAAATTTTATTGTAAAATGTAGAACATTAAATTTAAAAATCGACGTGTTTTAGAGTTTTTTAAAAAGGCTTTTCATTTAGGAAATATTGAATTTATTTCATACTTTACGGACACACTGTATATATTTTTCCCTTGGTGTTATATAAAAAAATATTTAAAGAACTAGTAAGTCCTGAATAAGAAAACATTATGGCAACCCTGAAAAAGTAAGTTATGTTATAAAACAACGAAATTAATTTTAGTAACATGAACGCAACCTTAAGGACTTAATTCATAAAAATACTTACATTTTCCCAAATAAAGTTTGCCGTTTCGTCTATGTATGAACCAATTTCTCGCATTTCACCACTATACCTGTAAAGAGATATTTTTATGAGTAATGGAAATGTCGTTTTATAAATAAGTTTTAATGTAGCTTGATGGATCGGACATGTAGAAAGAAATACTCAACCAGCCAACTACTTTAGACTTGCCTTAGTATAGTTTATTTTATGACTGTTGAGTAGATTAGACTAAAATATGGCCATGAATTTCTTACAATTTTTATTTAACTAGCATATTTTGATCCATTTAATTAATGTCAAAGTCTACGTACAAATATCAGTAAGTAATAGAATTGCATTTTAAACGCCCCTCGCCTTCTATTAAAGTTTGTTGTTATTTGTTAAGTAAGCTTGATTTTGGCGATTTATATTCTAGGTGATACAAAGAGGTCGGCAAAAAAACCGCCCATTAGCAAAAAGCACTTACTTAAAAATTTATTAATTCTACTCAACGGGCGTTAGATGAAAAAACCATTTTTGGAGATATGTGGGAGGAGGTAAATACATGGAAGCAAAAGATACACAGAACTAGAAATAGAATAGACAAAAATAACACAGTAGCAAAATTTTTATGTCTTTCATGACCATGTCCTCTTCGGACCTGAAGCATTGAACCGTAGTGGCATTTAGATAAAATATGCAATGCACTCTTTTGCAAATTTTTGAGGGATTAACCGTTACTCTTAGAGTCTCATCGTCTCTGAAGCTGATGTCTAATTGGATTCATTTTTACGAAATGGGCTTGATCTTGTTCTATTCGGGATCTTATATCTTGTATACCGTACCAGTTTTACATTAAATATGCAGCCTATATATTTGTACTGCTGATGGAGTTCTGGTTTTTCCGTCACATTCTAGAACACCTAACACGTTTCTTTGCTTGCTTACTGCTAGCGAGATAATCTTGATGTTTAACTTTTAGTCCCATTGCTCTATTCTTGTCTTGTCTACGCAGTTCTTGCTATTTCAGTTTTGCTAGAAGTGTAGCATCATCTACGTATCTAATATTATCTATAACTCTATTGGTAAGACAAATACCTCGTTGCCTTTCATATAATTCTTGATAAAAGAATTGTTCAATATACAAGTTGAACAAGCAAGCAATGCTGTCGGATACCATGTATGATTAGTATTTCCCCTGACATCCTTGCCTACTATTATTTTTGCTTTCTAATTTAAATTTCGTTCCGGATGGCATCCAAGGCCTTCTCGTAATCTATTAAAATGTATCTACAGACATATCTCGGCATATCTGTAACAAATTTCACCCATACTCATGCCAGTTCTGAAACCGTGTATTGTCCATATCCTCTTCGCATTTACTGTAAATGAGGACATGGATATTTTTCCTTATATTTGACAAGTCATTCCTCATATCCTTGCAAATTTCATTATTACACGAGGTTTGTTAAAAACTAAGAAAAAAAAAAACGGGTGTGACAGTCCAGTGGGACTGCCGGTAGAAGTTACACTTCTATACACGCATTCGCCGTTACAAATTTATTTGGGAGTCAATCTGCACAATCATTACATATGTAATGCTATAGGTAAGACATAGCAGAAAGA
This sequence comes from Diabrotica undecimpunctata, assembly GCF_040954645.1. Classification (NCBI taxonomy): domain Eukaryota; kingdom Metazoa; phylum Arthropoda; class Insecta; order Coleoptera; family Chrysomelidae; genus Diabrotica; species Diabrotica undecimpunctata. The sequence goes on along the minus strand of NC_092808.1, from coordinate 95,868,963 downwards.
GAAACAGAATTAATAACAACTTACTAACAATTAATAAACAACATTTGACCTGTAATAGGAGCATAGTAAATGAAGGATTGAATCAATATTTTGATGAAAATGTATATTTTTATTTTCATATATGTATGAAAGAAGTTGAATGCCAAAATTTTTTTACACATACTCTGCAGTAAAATTCATTGTTTATTTTTGTTATTAATATAAAAATACAATACAATACACTGCAACATAATTCAATATAATAATACAATACAAATTAAAATGCAATATTCATAAGTATTTAAAAATGACAATAATATACATAACTTTTCTACTTACGCATATGTTTAATTTACCATGTAATAATATTAATAAAAAAGTCCTGCCCGACTGGGAATCGAACCCCGGTCTCCCGCGTGACAGGCGGGGATACTATCGAGGACATGACACAAACGTATTTCAAAATTGACAGTTCTGGGTCATACAGTGATTTATTGAGATTATTATTTTAAATACAAAAGACTAATATAATTATGAACATTTAATAAATAATACAAAACATATCACATAAATAATAATATTAATAAATATTTTATTATATATATAATATTATATGTATATATATAATATATATAATATTAAATATATATACAAAAGGAACATTTTTATATTCGAGAGAGGAAGAGAGAGAGAAAATATATCTTCTATCTCTCTCTTACTCATTATCTTACATATGTAATGATTTCACAGATTCACTCCCATACAAATTTCCAACGTGGAGCGCGCGTATAGAAGTATAACTTCAAAAGTTTTTACATTTCACGGACTCGTACATTAGACTTAAAAGTTTTTATACATGTTACCAACATAAGCGCTAGCAGCTCTTCACAGAAGACTGAGAAGATGTTAAGAAATTTGATTAATTACAGGTAATTTTATCGGATGTTTTGGGCATGAAACGAGTGGCAGCAAAATTTCTTTAACAATTGCTAAAATTTGATGATGTCAAGAACGATTAAGAGTTAATCAAAAGAACGGTACTACGAAGAATGAGGAGAGAAACAGAAGTGACGTATACGATTAAAAGGAGAAAGTTAGACTATTTCGGATACATCCATACACAGAATCGTAAAAAATGGCAATAATCGGGCAACGTTTTTATATTTATCTAACACTTTTATAGAAACTGAATTCAATTGTGGTAAAAGGGAAAAAGTGCATAAGAAAACTGCAATCTTCACCTTTGAAATGCTTTTTGATTGTTGCCATAGGACACTCTGATCAACAGATATCGAATTTTTACCGTCGAGTTGATACAAATTTTATTTAAAATTGATTTCATGCGCGTAGCTGCCATTTAAAATCGCCGGTCGTTTCAAGCGATTTGTTTCTGAGAGAACGGTTCATTTTACACAAAATGTGGTAATAAACATTTTTGTTCAAAATTATCTCAGCTACATATTTTATTTGAAATATTTTTTTCTACGACGGACAGATTTTTGGTAAATCGATTTTTTCCGTTTCCCCCCTACAAGGGAGTTTTAGGAGGAAGCCGGGTGTAGGAATATTAAACTTTGTTGCATATTTTTTGGGGTCCCAAAATTAACATTCTCAACAAAATTTCTCTTGTTCGTATGATTTTTAGAGGTTCAGTGGCATTTTCGTCTCTGACCACTGGAGTATAAATAAATAAATTTATTTATAACATAACAACTACATCATCATTGGGATTTGGTAACGCGTGTTTTAGGTATCTCTAGTCGAGTTACATGGGATTAAAAAATATGAAGAAAATTGCCCCAATGGAAGCCGAGAAAATACATTTTTTACATATACCGATTTTGATCTTTGAAATTCAATTTTCTTCAACCTAGTTTTTTTTTTGGTATTTTTCACGAGCAATACATATCGTTTTATTATTATAATATATTATGTATTAACTATTTTGAAGATATGAAAATTTTTATGGAGAAATAGCTCCAAAAGAATCAGGTAATGGTTCAAAGATTATCATCCTATTATTTACAACTTCGTCGCAAATGTTGGTCAACTTTGAGCAGTTGTATTTCAGGAATCATTGCTCGTAATTCGACTTCTTTTCTTTTAAAATAAGCGTCTTGTCGAGTCTTTTCCAACGCCGATTTCTTAATTTAATTAAAACTAATAGTTACCGAAATATTCTTTTGTTTATAAGCCAAAAAATTGTTTATAATTTTAAAACATTCCTGAGGCCGCCCAAATATTCCGATTTCAATTCCATAAAGTACGTTGGATAGGTAGAGTGCTTTTTTATAGCGGTAAGTAAAAAAATTGGCAAACATTATAAAGAATTTCAGTTTTTTTTTAAATTTAGATTGCAAAATTATTATTCGAAATCTATTAAATCGAGTTTAATGAAATTTGGTGGACTTTTTTATTATGTTATAAAGATTTTCTAGGTGAATTATGAAGGTCCTAAGTGCAATCTAAGCAGTTGAAAAACATTGAATATGAAAAGGCTTGGCTCTTTTTGAAGTTATACTTCTATACGCGCGCTCCACGTTGGAAATTTGTATGGGAGTGAATCTGTGAAATCATTACATATATAAGATAATGAGTAAGAGAGAGACAGAAGATATATTTTCTCTCTCTTCCTCTCTCGAATATAAAAATGTTCCTTTTGTATATAATATAATTGAATATTATATATATATTATATAAATATATAAATATATATATATATATATATATATATATATATATATATATATATATATACATATATATATACATATAATATTATATATATAATAAAATATTTATTAATATTATTATTTATGTGATATGTTTTGTATTATTTATTAAATGTATTAAGTGTATTGTATTGTATTTTTATATTAATAACAAAAATAAACAATGAATTTTATTGCAGAGTATGTGTAAAAAAATTTTTGCATTCAACTTCTTTCATACATATATGAAAATAAAAATATACATTTTCATCAAAATATTGATTCAATCCTTCATTTACTATACTCCTATTACAGGTCAAATGTTGTTTATTAATTGTTAGTAAGTTGTTATTAATTCTGTTTCTCTTTCTGCTACGTCTTACATATGTAATGATTGTGTAGATTGACTCCCAAATAAATTTGGAACGGCGAATGCGTGTATAGAAGTGTAACTTCTACCGGCAGTCCCACTGGACTGCCACACCCGTTTTTTTTTGTATTAATTGCTATTTTTCAGCAAGGATAATAAATTAAATCATTTTTAACCAGTCGTATCTTATGGAAAATGTAATTATCGCTATTTTATTTCGGTACGACTTTGCTATTTAATGAATCGTTTTAAAGTTATAAACAAGAAAGGTAAAAAAAAATCGATGGTTTTAGTAATTTTTAAATATTTTTCACAGATCCGCCTTGGTCTATAATAATATATATTGAATTAAATATTTCTATACACTTACCTTACATATGCCCAAGTTCCTAATGTTAAGAAAGCCACTGCCATTCCCATATTACAAAGATTTGCTAGTGAATATATACCAATAAAGCCAAATATTCCGGACGCAATGTAGAACATCACAGCCAGCGCAAAAAATACGGCAGGAGTTCTTGCAGACTTAAAAATATTCTTACTTTCATTGTGGGCTTTGAATTGGACAAATGTGTCTTCGATATCCTGAAAATCAAATTACCATATATACAGGGTGTTTCAAAAAGGTATGTCATAAATTAAATCACGCATTCCGGGGACAAAAATAAATTGATTGAATCAATTTTGTACAATTTGTACATGTACAAAAACCACATGGTCTTTTGCTGTGCTATGGATAAATCAAATTGTAAACTGTATCTAGTTTCAATTTATTGTTTATACAACTAATTATTGATGTCCATTATCTTAAGCTTCTTTACATTTTATACCATTGACTGCTACATGTCTTTTTGAGGTAACACATTCATATTGACTTGTCTATGGATGTTTGGTTTTTTATATTGTGCTTTTTAGATGAACTGATGATGCTCTCTGATTAGAGAGCGAAACGTCTTCAATAAATAGATGAAGTAGCCAACTTCTTTGTCTTTTTTCTCCAACTTTTGACCGAAAAACCCACCACTCTCCGAGTGATCCTTATTTATATATTTATATATATATATATATATATATATATATATATATATATATATATATATATATATATATATATATATATATATGTATATATATATATATATATATATATATATATGTATATATATATATATATATATATATATATATATATATATATATATTTAATATAAAATTAGTATGTCTTGGGTTTAAGTTCAATAAAATATATTAAATTTGGGACTAGATTTTATTGTCCATATGCAATCAACGTTTGGGCAGGAAATCCTTGCCTTTATCAAGATTCTAAAATATACAAGATTAGGAACAAAAATTTATTGTAAAATATATAACACTTACCAATCTGATTGAAATAATAATAAATATATCACCATAAAAAACTCTGAAAGTCATAACATATCTCCACTTTACCTTTTTAGAAAACACCAACAATACGCCCATATAAAAATAATTATACACTAATGACAGTAAACCATGAGATATCAGATATCAATTTTTACTTGTCAAGTCATTATTGGCAGTGTCCCGTTTTACGTTTTGGCAAGTCTTATATATTTTACAATAACTTTTTGTTCCTAATCTTGTATATTTTAGAATCTTGACAAAGGCTAGGGTTTCCTGCCGAAACGTTGATTGCATATGAACAATAAAATCTAGTCCCAAATTAAACATATTTTATTAAACCTAAACCCAAGAAATACTAATTTTATATTAAATGTAGGACGGTTCAAGAAACTCATAAAACTATATATATATATATATATATATATATATATATATATATATATATATATATATATATATATATATATATATATATATATATATATATATATATATATATATATCTATATATTGCAAAAGATACGACCGTTGATTAAATTTAAATTATATTCAATAGTTGAATAGCGGAGGTTTGATCTGTCAATAATTGGCAATTGAAAGTCGTCAACTATTTCATTGATTTATTTGAATACGTTTCGCTTTTATTTTTAAAAGTGTCATCAGTTCACTACAAATAGAAAAGATCTTAGAATATAAGTAAACAACGAACAGGGTTCATACTTACAAAAACACAATTTGTAGGTTTTTTCTAGATGTTATAAACACTCTACGATAACTTAACATTAAAACTTACTAACTAAACGAGAAAAAAGAAACACAAAATACAAGAAAAACTGCAAAAGAGCACTATTGTTCATTTAATTTTGACCGATGGCTTCATTTGAATGTTGGTTTAAGCTCTTTCAGGTTTCAAGGGTCAAACCACACTAATCTTTTTGACTGTTTTCTATCCGTTGTAGGATGTCAATTTCACATGTGGCTTGTTTTCGTAATGTGTTTATTTGGAATACAGACAGGTACGATTATCGAGGGAATTGGTAAACGAAATGGGATCGACCTTTTTTAAAAAAGGATTCATGTTTTCTTAAAAAAAAAAAAAAAAGAATAGGAATGAAGTTAATGTCTTGTAAGGGTTTTTTTAATAATAAAATAAAAAAAAAACCCTTACAAGACATTAACTTTATTCCTATTCTTCTTTCTTTTTTTTTAAGAACAAATGAAGATTAGTGAAACCTGAAAGAGCTTAAACCAACATTCAAATGAAGCCATCGGTCAAACTTAAATGAACAATAGTGCTCTTTTACAGTTGTTCTTGTATTTTGTGTTTCTTTTTTCTCGTTTAGTTAGTAAGTTTTAATGTTAAGTTATCGTAGAGTTTTTATAACATCTAGAAAAAACCTACAAATTGTTTTTGTATGCTTTTAAAAATAAAAGCGAAACGTATTCAAATAAATCAATGAAGTAGTTGACGACTTTCATTTACCAATTATTGACCGATCAAACCGCTGCTATTCAACTATTATATATATATATATATATATACATATATATATATATATATATATATATATATATATATATATATATATATATGCGTGAATTCCTTCCTAGAGAATTGGTTTTCATGATGCACAGTCCCTAATTATAACAGAGTATCCCTAATAAGAGTATAAATATTAAAATAATGTATTATTTCTTAAATGTATACCTTATCCAATTGTATCTTATACACAGCACTGAATTCGTCACCTCCCATTTTCTTTTTACTATTGAACTGATGTATTGCTTTTTCTTTAACTCTACGATGTTCACTTTCGATTATTTCGGTATTGAGGTAGGGTTTCGTGCCTCCGCAAACTTCTTCCATCAAATTGACATAAGCCTCTTTTGCGTCGGCAACAGCTGCCAGATTGTTCGCTTCGGCAGTAGCCTGAAAGTAATTAAAAATTTACAGTGTTTAGAAATATTTAAACTCGAAATTTAATAGGATTAGTGGTCACTCATTTTTGAGTACTAAACGCTTGATAACGAGCGGTTAAATACTAATTTATTTATATAAATCTTCAGGTTTTTCCAGCGTTGACAAGTCTTTCCGGTAAGGATCAATGGAATGGGTAACACCGAGACGTAACTCTCCATCTCTGACCGTATTGCTCATCCAAATATCGAGCTGATATACCGGTGTATTCTAATTTAAGTTGCCGATCAATTAAGTATTTTGTACTCTACGTTAAATTTTTTAATTTTCGGGTCTCCGCCAAGATTCGATCCTTAAACCCAATAGATTACTCATAAAGAAGTGAGTGCGTTAGCTGGCGCCTGGTGATTGAATCGAGACTGATTTATTTATCACCACATAAATCCGAAATTGTGAAATTTGTTATCTACTAAGGCGTACAGCTTACGTATCGAGGATTTATCCGTATCAGCTCAGTATGACATACCCGAATGCAATTACCTTTCTCGATATTAGATAATACTTATAGCAACTGTATAAACTCGAATGCACACAAATAATGAAATCTGGTAGTCAGTATTTCATGAGTGCAGTACATATATTGATACAAAAGATTAAAGGTAAGGTAAATGCTTAGAAAGAAATCTAACTGATCATGTACGTATATGAGGGATTAAATAAAAGAAATCGAGATATGTGAATTGTGAATAGAGGATGTCGCAGTATTGTACATATGCAGATTTGCAAGAGGAAAAACAAACTCACGGATTTTGTTTTAGGAACAATATTATCACGTTAAAAGCCATTCAACCATTAAATATTCTAAACCAAGCCATTAAAGATTCTAAAGTAACTAACCAATATTTTGCAGATGTTTTTCTCACGAATGAGTCCGTAGAATGATTTGCCTGATTAAGATTACACAACATTGAACTGAACTCGTCTCTTGTTGCAGATGTCTCCGTAGTATGTGTTTTCGAAACCATCACCTGCATTCCTACTGAATTTCGTGTATAATGAAAAAATTTAATTGGCTCAGAAAAACGTATTATTAATTGTTTTCTTCTTCCTCTTTATAAGCAACTCTGCTTGTTCATTGGCGGATTAATACCTCTATGGAAGGTTATCACTCCATCTTTTGCGCGGTCGTCCAATACTTCTGCCGATTGGTGATTTATCTCTTGCTATTTTGACGACATGGGTCATCCCCATTCTGCTTATGTGATTATTCCATTCTTTTTTTCTATTTATGTGTCCATTCGTTTATACACTGTACGTTATATTTTCTTCTAATGTCTTCACGCCTTTTTCGATCTCTCAGCGTATTTTATAAATTCTTGACTTCATCTCAATGTTAATGTGTCTGTTTCGCTATATAGTGTTATTAAGGCATCCTGCCAGTCTATTTGCTTTTTGTACTTGATCTCTCACTTCTTTGTCCAGGTCTCCATAGCTGGACACTGTAATTCGAAGGTATTTTATTTTCATTACTTGTTCAACACCGATACCAACAATTTCTATTTTACATCTGTTTTCTGAGATGAGATTGTCATATTAAATTCTTTTGCTCGTATGTTAAATCTGTGGACTAGTCTTTACAGACTATCTTCATCTTGAGCTATCAAGACTGTTTTTTTTATATCCTTTTTTGAATAGTAGAATTAGTTCGCTCGTTCTACATTCTTCCGGTATTTTATTGCGTTTTATAATTTTATTAATTAATGTTGTTAATTGTTCTGTCACTACTGCTCCACAATAATTCAGTAATTCGTTTGGTATCCCATCTTTACCTGCTGCTTTTTTGTTCTTTAGCTTTTTAAGTATTTTACGACCTCCCTGTATATTTACATTTTCTTCATTTGTGGTAATTTCTGGTGTTACCGGTTCTAGCGTCGTTTGTTTTTCCTCTGCATGGGGCTTTTTTAGGTAGTCAATCCATGTATCCTTTTCTCTGTGTTTTGATTCTATTGGTTCCTTTACCTCCGTTCTTTGGCCTCTTATAAAGCGCCATATTTCCTTTTGCAGACCATAAAAATCATGCTCCACTTCTTTCGAAAAGCGTTTCCAGTAATCATTTTTTTATTTTTCTTACAAAGGCATGTGTTTCGTTTCTTATTGTCTTGAAGTATTGCAGGATATCTTCTTTTCTTTTGTTTTCACTTCTGTAAAAAACCAAGGAGTTCTTTGCCTTAAGTATTTCATATTATTTATATGAAATACTTAATGTGTATTTCTTCCAAGTCTACACACATGTTCAAAAGTTTGGAATACGTACAAATAATATATCTACGCCTATGGTGGTTTTAAAACGGTTGTTGATAGAGCTTCTAGAGCGTTTTTAAATGAAAATGATAAACAATTTGAATCGTTTTTGTATGATTTTGGCCATATTCAATTATAATTATCGAAGTACTGTATCGAAAATTAAAAAAAAAAATTCCAAGATACAAATGACGTCTAGGATCGTCCCAGAAGTGGATAAGTCGATGTACAACAGCAGCACAAGACCGGCAAATAACATTAATAGCTCGTAGAAATCGTCTGGAATCTACAAGTGGAATATCCAGAGAAATTTCTAGGCTTCAAGGACTGAATATTTCACGGCAAACCATAAGACGCGGACTAAATGCGGTAAATTGGCATCGTAGAAGACCGCTACGTGTTCCTAAACTAACCTACCAACACAAAATAGTAAGGTTGCAATGGGCTAGAGAAATGTTGCATTATGGTCCTAACTGGAATAACTTGATGTTCCCTGATGAGTAAAAAATTGACTTGATATCTGATTCGCTAAGAACACTAGTTTGGAGGGCCCCAGGGCGACAAGCCCGACTAGAAACAGCCCAACCGCGTGTCTCATTTGAAGGTGGCAGTATTATGGTCTGGGGTGGTATTATGAGTGGTACACGGACGCCACTGCTGGTTCTGGAGAGAAGACTCACTGGTGCTGTGTACATCGAGGAAGTTTTAAATTCTGTCGTACGTCTACGCCGAGGGGCAGTAGGTGATGAATTTGTGTTTATACATGACAACGCACCTCCTCATCGAACAGCAGCAGTATAAAATTTTCTGGAAGAAGAAGGAATATCTACATTACAGTGGCCCTCGAATTCCTCCGATATGAACGTTATTGAACACGCTTGGGACATTATCCCTATTACACTTCGAGAACTAAAAGATGCTGCTCGTGAAGAATGGGAGAGAATTCCGCAAGCCCAGGTCGACCAGTTAATCGGCAGTATACTAAATCGCCTACAGGCATGCATACAGGTCAATGAAGGAAATACTAAATATTAGTTTTATGTTCATACACCTATGTTCAAATCTTCATTTTGAAGCATCGCAATTAGACCCATGCAAGACTCGTAATAAATATTTTCCTCCTCAATCAAATGAAAAGTCTATGAAATTTTAATTTGATCAGACCACCGTGAAGTAGAACTGCCTCTTGATGTTCTGCCTTCGACGATCAGTCTTTCCATGAACAAAGGCCATTTCCGTTTGTTATTGTAATGAGTCCGGTTTTAATATTTAGTCCTGGAAGCACACACTCATTTGTATGATATGCTGTCCATGGAATTCACAATGTCCTCCTATATACCCATATCTCAAAGGCGTTGATTTTGTTTGCGTCAACTTTCTTAATACAGTCCACGTTTCAGATGAATGGGTAACAAGTTTCGTGTCTTTATTCGGTGTCTTCCAGATTTTCGTCAGTTTTGCTGTTGCTGACCTAGTCGTTGCTAGTCGTCGTCACTATTATTTGTTATTATCGATTCTAGGTACTAGCACTTTCCCTCTACTTAATATGATTGTGTGACTTCAGCTTGATTATTTCTAGATCGATCAATTATTATAGCTTTTGTTTTGTTTTGATTGATAGTACTTGATATTGTATTAAAGAAATGAGAAATACATGACAAGAAGTTTATTTTTTTCCAAAAAAACGGCGCCTCGTATGAAAAAAAGGCAAAAGAGATTTGTTGTCACAAATTGTACGACAAATTCTAAAATAATTTTAGTTCGAAATATATTAGTGGCGTACCTTTTTTTTTTCTTTAAAAAATTGACATCATTACCCGTGTGCGCCAATGATGAATATAAAATTTTTAATTGTATGTCTAAAAATGCGCAGTAACAGATTTCACAGCAATAAATAAATCGTCAGTTTGTAAGAAAAATTTACACCACTTGTATCCTAAAACAAAGCATTTGCGGACATACATTTATATAGCAAATTGTCATTATTTTTTTATGCAGAATCACAGGTACCTCAGAAACAATTGATTTCTGGGCCTTGGGACAATGAGAACTTTTGATCAGAATGACCAAAGCTACCCCTATGCAAAGTTTTAATCAACTTACCTAAAACCACTTTTACAAAAGAAAAGTGTCGGGGTTCTTTCTATTTGAGTAGAACTATCACTAGTGCTTCGCAGCTTGAGATTTTTCGTCGTCCCTTTTCAAAGAGTTTTTATATGTATTATAGATGTTTTTTATTTATAACTCTCCACATTAATGCCTTATTACTAAGTTAAGTCTGCTTCGGTACTACTGTGAGCTACCGTATGACAACGGTATATACACACCTTCGAAGGGTGTTCCCCGCCATCACGGCGAGTTTTCACTCAGCAAATTAGCACTCCCTCCAAAGCGCTATCGAAGCATTTCTGACTTTCACCTTTTACTATGGTTGTGTTAAAAATTGAATAATCAGAGATGAGGCAGTTTTGGAGACAACTTTCTTTATCAATAGTAAAAAATAATAATAACATTTACCCACAATCAATTTATTCTACCACCAACGAACGGTTTCACATACTATAATTTGCTATGCATCTTCAGGTCTTAAGGTACATGGTAAATTAAATTATTCCGATACAAGGATTATTATTTAGTGTTTTAGAAAACATAGTTCAAACTGTTAAGGTAAACTGATGACGGGTGATCATCGGTTTTCTTGTAACTATTTAACAAATAGTTGTTAACAAATGTGATGCATTATATTATTTAAAAGTTATTTATATTTATTCAAGAGGTATATTTTGGAAATGTGTGCTAATTTATTTAAATTATTTATTTATAACAGACAGCTCTATGATAATATATAAAAAGATAGATGTATAACTTTTGGGTGTGCAATAACTCCAACTAGTGTTTTACAAATATTATTTTAGGATTTGTTTTAAATGGTGGTAGTACAAATTTATATCGAGACACAATATATAATGTATTAAAAAAATATCACTTACCACAAGCATAGATTTGGGTTCCGGCAATTCATTGCCTTCATAGATTTGCATATACGATTTACAATACTGAACAAAATCTCTGACTTTGACTTTGTCGCCATTAATTTTTTTAAGTACTAAATTTTCTGGAGCTAGTAACATCGGGACTAAAATTTTGAGATTATCTTTAAATTCTCCGTCGATTTCTAAAACACAAATATATGCCTTTCAAATTAGGTTATTGACGAAATTGTTAAGTATTAATTAATAAGTAACAACAACAATCCAAAAGATAAAAATGAATAATTCCAAAAGAAAACGAAACAACATGAAAAATTAAAAAAAAAATACATCACAACAAAAACCAAGTTCAAGTTCTGACTTTAGTCTACAACTTGGACAAAAATTATCAAGGTAATACGACAATGATCATAACTCTTTCCAACTGAAAAGCTAGCTAACCATTGGGGACTGATTGTAGCCCATCACCTTTGATAATGCCTGTCATAGTTGCAGACGAAAAATAAATAATTCCAGATCCGTGGCTTAGAAAATCGGAACACCATGTAATTCTTTGTAATGTAATGAACTCCTTCTTTCTGCCTTTTGGATAGACTTGCGTCTGTTCCATCTTCGAATGCCTTCTTATTAGATGTCCAAGTTCTGACTGTATTTTTCTTAGCCTTCCTATACTTCCTCTGTCCTTTTGATTTTTTCCCTTCTATTCCACTAAATTTTTCTTTCTAGTATCTAGGGGTTTATTTTGTAGATTTGTTAAGATCTATATTACGTTGTTTGTCTCTCCCATAGTATTTTCCTATGGCATCTGACTATCTATATTTCACAATCTTAGTACACTCCGTGTCAGTATTCCATTTAAGATTGTGTCCGACTGTTGGACAATTTTTCTTCTGTATGTCGATAGCTGTACATCAGCATTATTAAATAGTTAAAATTCCGTTCTTACTTCGATAATTTTGCAATCAAAGCTGCTAGTTCTAATTCGCTAATTCAACTTGGATTATAATTTTATTGGTTATAACTTTTGTGCTCAGTTTCCGAGCAGTGCTAAGTAACCATGTCATTTGTCCTCTACGAACCTCGCCTGCCCTTAATCTTGCTTTCCATTATTAGTTATAAAAAATTATATGTAACGCGCTTAAATACGTGCCCAAGATAATTATTATTTTATTATTAATAGAATTTAGTTATTTTTCGCTTTTTCACGATGCCTAGAAATTCTCGATCCATATCTATCTTTTAAATATCCAAGTCTTTCTGAAAGCTTTCCAGTTTTCGCATTGTACTGCCTTTCAATGTCCAAGCTTCCATGACTTATGTACATGACCTATATAAATAACATTTCCCCATACCGAATCGCATGCAATGTAGGTTTAAAATCATTTACAAAGAACGCATTGTAATGTCGCATGGTTAAAAAAGCTTTTATAGTAATTTTTATCTTTTTTTTAGTTCTTGGTCTGGATCAAGTGTATCGTTAATTAGGCAGTCAAGGCTTTTCAATGACTTTGATACCATACCTTTCCCCTTCCAGCACGATTCCATCCAGCAGAGTTTTTAGATTTTGTCCGTTGTGGGCGGTTATTACTGTGTCAGCGGCGTATCGTATAGTGCTGATCATTTTTCCAATAAATATATACAGCCAGATCCGGAAAATTGTCATGGAATTAGACTGATTCAAACTGTAACTTAATAGCGCAAATTCAAATTAGTATGAATATATTTAAGGATATTACAGTTTTCACTGCCTTCCATCGTTGTACCTTTTCCACTTATCCTCTTCTTGTTGACGTTTTTCTTCGTTATTGTAAAACTAAGCTATTTGTATTTAACGTTTCTTGTTACCATTATGTTGTCCTTTACATGTAAATGTTGTATCTCTTCATCTCTAATTTTATTTTTGAGAAGTTAATATCGAGGACTCCTATAGTATTTTCTCAGTCTCTCTACTCGATTATCTGCAAAGTTTAATGTGTACAAATATTACTTTATCACTGGTATTTGGATTTGTGGTATCATTTACATAATCGCTTTTTAAAACATAAGCTGTTGTAGATTAACAGAATATATTCAGAAGCCACTTTTTATCAAGCTTATTGCCTACTTTAATATCAAGCATGTTATGTATAAAGGTACTCAAATCAAGGAGCATTTTTTAGTATTAGCCCACATTAACAGTTTATTCAAAATTGAACCTATTTCAAACTGAATCAATTTGCAAAATAAAAAGTTCACAGTTCGAATGACAAATGGAGCATCATTTTTAGCAACGTTAAAAGAAAACTTCTAGTCTTTCAACTGGTACCGTCGATTTATCATTATCATCATCATCAGTGGTGCTACAGCTCTAGTTGAGCCTTGACCTTCCCCAGTCTGTTTCGCCAGTCGTTTCTGTTCATCGCCAACCGTTTCCAATTTGCCGCGCCGATTTTCCTTGCGTCCTCGTCCAAACCGTCCCTCCATCTCAGTCGTGGTCTGCCTCTACTCCTATTTCCCACTGGGACCGATAATAGAGTTGGTCTGGGTGGGTAATTTTCATTTGCTCTTGACACATGTCCAGCCCATCTAAGCCTACCTATTTTTATGAAGGATATTACATCTCTACCATTTACTATTTTTTTATACTTCTCGTACAATTCGAAATTATATCGCCTTCTCCAAATACCATTCTCACAGAATGCGCCCATTATTCTTCTTAGTATCTTCTTAGTATCTATCTCTAGATTTATCATTATAGTCTGAATAAATTCTAGACGACGTTCAATTAAAACTAAAATCAATTACGGTATCAACTGATTAGGAGGACCTGATTTCAACAATTTCTTACAACTTTAGTTTTACAAAACAAATCTGCGACAGCTCGTCCTAACAAATAAATAACCAAACTTTAAATTCGTTAAAATACATTTTATGTGTAGTAAAAACAACAAAAAGAAGAATGTAATAAATCATCGGAAGAAATTTAATACAATCAAAAATATACTCCCACCCTAAGACGAAAGAAGACTTACCTGCAAGTCGACCATCAAAAGTTGGGCTTGTAGCAACTTTTATTCCGGGATGAGGCATTAGGAAACAAGCTATTTCAGTAAAACAAGAACTAATGTGTCTTCTTAGTGATTGTAACTCGCTGTGTTGATGTTCGTTAACTTCTAATCGTTTCTGTAATATTTGCTGACCGCCAACAGCACCATATGGAGCTTCGTAAGGAAAACGCCAATCTCTGACTAAAAACTGAAGTCTTTGGAAAGGAGTTGTGCCCGAGTCTGCCAGTGCCAGTCTTCCATATTCAGTAAAAAGCTAAAATAGACATATGTACTGAAATATTTTATTATTATTTTTCCTTTTTCTTTTTGAAGTGACTATTTATTATGGCTCGGTATGCCTGTATGTTTTTATTCACTTCTGCCGGAACTCCCCAAGTGCCACGAATCGTTTTTTTGTTTCGTTCTTCTTTTTGTTTATTATTTTTGACTTATTTATCCGCCCTCAGTCGTGCTTCCTCAAAAAGTGTTCTCAATTCCATATATTGACACATTAATGAAATATTACTTCACTTTTATAAAGTAATTTTTCTCTCTGCTAACATGAATAGACCTTGTGATTAGGTACACATTGATATTACACCGAAACTTAAGTTCAAATATCCCAATAAAACCCAGTGGAAAAAGTCGAGTTGTGCAGAAGTTAATAACGTATCTCTAGGTGGCCAATAAGTCACATAATTAATATGCGTCAAATCAGTAACCCGGGAATTACGATTAAACAATATAGAAATTTTATAACGGCAATAAGCTTGTATTTATTCATGAATTTTTATCAATATTGATGCTTCTGCCGAAAAATGAGTTCCAGAAATGTTAAAACATTGAAAAAAACATAAAGGCAGGTAACAAATATCAGAAGAATATATTTGAATTCTTACTGCTTTTGATCAAAGGCAAATAAATGTTACAGGAGTAATATATTTTTTATTACCTGTAAATGTTGTAAATCATCTTCTTGTATATTGCTTGATAAGTTGTAAATTTGTACTGAACTTAACATAGTACTTAGTGCGAAAATAGTCGCACATTCTTTTACTGTGCTTTTACTATCCCATGTTCCTTGTGTATCCAGCAATATTACTGCTATCTGAAAATACGAAATGATTTTAAATAATTTAAATATTAGTAAAGAAGAAACAGTAAACTATATATCAACCAAAAACGCTTTTTTCGAAAGACCTCATTTAATTTTTTATATATATATATATATATATATATATATATATATATATATATATATATATATATATATATATATATATATATATATGTAATATACAGGATACAGGAATTAAACATTTTGGTTCGCAATCTTTGAGGTATACTTTTATTTTTAAGTACGTATGAGAATCTCATATGTACTTAAAAATAAAAGTATACATCAAAGACTGCGAACCAAAATGTTTAATTCCTGTATCATACCTCTACTTACATATGGAGCTCAAACCTGGACATTCACTACAATAAACATGGAAAATGTGGAAACGTCTTACAAACAACAGAGATGAATGGCAAGAATTAGGAGAGAAGGGCTTAAAAAATGCATAAATTTATTGAAAAGAAAATGCTCGAATTGCTGAAATATGTATATAGGCATATATAATGTATATATTTTGGCACAGACTGATAACTACAAAAGTAGAATATTTCTTGAAATGTATTACATTAATAAAAATAAAAACACTTTAAATTATAAAACGGACACTGGACAGTTAAGTAACATATATTGTAACATATTGAACAAAATTTATAAATATTAAAAATAGCCAACATTCATCTTAATAACAACTAACCTTAATAATTCATCAAATAAATATTATTCTTCTAACTTTTCTTTTATTGTTATTTTTATTTTTACATTTGAAATAATTTTAATTTTTTATCGTATAGCTGTAACGAACGTGCTTAAGATAATTTAATCTTGACATTCAATATTTCAAATACTTCAATGTCAGTTTTTATTTGCGAAATCTTTTAAATTCTGTAAGTGTTTTAAAATGTATTTGTACGCCATTTTTTGTAATGTTCAAATTGTTTTTAGTTTACTCCTGAGGAAGCTTTTAAATAAATAGCGAAATATTGAGTAATTTAGAAAAAAGAAAGATTTTTATTATAGACCACTATACCCGATAATTTGAACGTATTTATATATATATATATATATATATATATATATATATATATATATATATATATATATATATATTGTATTCATTATGACAAATGTGTATGACTGCTAGACTAATAGGTTTATCAATATATTACAACGTACAAAATCTTATTTTGTTTGGTTTCCGATGCAGTTGGTGCTCTCATAAAAAAAACCTAGACAAATCAAATAAATATCATATTTTTGTGGAACAAATGTGGAATTCTATGACTGTGAATTTTATGACTGGTCGAAGGGATCTTATCAGACGAAACTAAAGGTGGGCACTGTCAATAATTGAGGAAATACTTCTACAAAATAGGTATAGTAAATAAAACCAGAGAATGGACAAATGCAGTAATTATACCGATATACAAGAAAGGAAACACACGAGACTGTAAGAACTATAGAGGTATATCACTACTATGTGTAGCAGCAAAAGTATACGAAACCATAATAGAAAGGAAAATCAGAAAAGAAATAGAACATAAATTAGAGGACGTACAAAGTGGATTCAGGAAAGGACACAACACACAAGACCATATATTCACCATGCAACAAGTAATAGAAAAAGCCTTAAAGAAAAATAGAGAAATATATCTGAGCTTTATAGACATGGAAAAAGCATTCCACTCAGTCAAAAGAGAAGATATATGGAAAAGCCTAAAGAAGAAGCAAGTAAGTGAAGAACTGATAGAAGCAACAAAGAGTATATACATGAAAACAACAAATACAGTAAGCATGTTAAATACACAGTCAGAACCATTTGAAACAACCCAAGGAGTTAGACAATGGGGAAGTCTCAGCCCAGTGCTATTCATAAATGTAATAGATGAGATAGTGAAAGAATGTAAGAAAACATTCAAGAAATACTGCATCGGTTGGAACAGAATGCAAATGACAAACGCTGAGATGTGTATATTTGTAGACGACATTTGTAGAGAAATGGAACCTAGAAGCAAGCAAATACAACTTAAACGTAAACAAAGAGAATACTCAGATAATGAAAATATCAAGGAAACAAGGGACGGAAGATCAAAGAGAAGTAATGATAGACCAACAAAAAATAATACAGACAAATTCATACAAATACTTAGGAACAGTAATCAACAACAAAGGAGACATCGAGGACGATCTTAACAACAGAATGGAAAACACAGGAAAACTATTCCAAGCACTAAATAGAGGATTCCTTAATAACAAAGAAATATCAACAAAGACCAAGATGACAATATACAAAACAATATATATAGACCTACAGTGACGTATGTAGCAGAAAATTGGATATTAAACAAAAGAGATCAGAGCAGAATTCAGGCAGCAGAGATGAAATACCTCAGAAGAACGATCGGAGTAAAAAGAACTGATAGAATCAGAAATGAAGAAATAAGAGAAAGACTCAAAATCAAATCGATACTCGACTCAATCAAAGAGAAAAAATTGGCATGGTTCGGACATCTAACCCGGATGGACAATAATAGACAAGTTAAAAGAGTGTGGGACGCCAAACCAATAGGGAAGAACAGAAAAGGAAGACCCATTAAAGAATGGAACAGTAACATCTCGCAGATACTGCAGAGTAAGGGTGAGACTTGGCAGGAAGCAACACAGATGGCATCCAATAGGAAGGAATGGAGAAAGTTCGTTAAGAGCTAGGACACCTCAGAAGATTGTAAAATATTGTAATTTAATGAATTGTATTATAAACGGCCCAACACCGAAAGGTACAAATGGGTCTACTGATTAAGTAAAGTAAAGTAAGTTGTAATTGTTTTTACCTATATGTCTATATATACCATTGCCCAGTAAGTATGAGTGGTTTGTCAAAATGCACACTGGTAGCGATATCTACCACCCTTTCCAGCCCTTCTAACAAAGAAAATTTTTTTTAAACATTTTTTGTCTTTTTAATGATGCATAATGAATTATTTTTACTAATCAAAAGTATATTTTTACAAAAAAAAATAGTTCTGCCCGTTAAAGGGTTAACGGGGGCTACCCTATAGTGTACAATTGATTCATTAATGATGTCAATGTCTAAGTATTTTCGGTATGTTTATCTGTTTACTTCTAAAATTGTCAATTGTTTTTTTGAATATTTAATAATTTTGATTATTTAATCGATCTTATATTTCAATATATAGCATTTTCACAAAATACAATGAATATTGCCAAATATCAGGGAGAACTCTTTTAAATGGCTAACCCTGTACATATATGTACATATATGGCCTTTAAAAGGCTAGAAAAGGGTAGAACGATGTGATCTACAACTGAACAATGGATTTAGACAAAAGAATATAGAAAAAAGTATACAAACCCTTATGGACGAAGTATACCGGAAGAATAGATACGAAGATAAAATCAAAGTATGTAAGGCAGTTATTTTGTACGGGTATAATAAAACGAAACGTCAAATATAATGTATTTTTAATTAAAACTGTGGTCTAATCTTAATAAATATACTTGTTCATATAGAAATGCCGCGAGAAAATGTAATTTATTATAAACACGATTTAGTACCCAATAAAAAATCTTTTCTATTTGATATACTTAAAAAATATTAAAAATCAAACATACTTTGATTTAACTAAATCTCAATCATCCCACTTAAACCCTGTTCAATTTATTTCAGGTAAAAATATCCAAAATTATTTATTTATTCTATTGAAACAACATCCGTAAATTCCACTAATTTAAAATTTCAAGGTTATTGGGACCACAGTTCATTTCATTTAAAATGTGTACTTACATCACGCTAAGTATTTTTTACACAAGCAAGTAATTGTTATTTTTAAATTTCTTATTACATGTGCACTATTAAAAATTAATTAGTATATACTATTACCTATACTATACACGCAGTACAGGGGCGACTGAATGTTAGAAAATACCATAGTTACTAATACAGCGATCAGGGTATCGTGAAAACAAAAACCAAGTAAAAACATACTTTTTCATTTTCCTAAAACATTTCTATATGGAAGACTCCGAGATCCCAGACCTATCCTTATCACTCTACAAACGCACATGTTGGTTACTATGTAGACGATATACACATACACGTCAAGAATACTTTGGGTCGTTCTCAAACTAATTTGAATGGTATATGGTTATACATCGTAGTGTTGCTGTATGGTTATACCATACAGCATGTGGTTATACATGTCAAATACCATAAACTGCATTCAGTTGTTAATGGCATCGTCATACATCATAAGCAAATGCGTATTGAAACCATCAATACGCCTTTGTAATGATACAAACACTTCGCAAAAATTGTTTAAAAAGAGTCCTCATTCAAAACGTTTACATTTATTGATTAAATTATTTGTGACTATAGATCTTACGATCTTACGTAGACTATTCCAATTGTGGAATTTTCAATCCAGAATTCCCGCTATATTCCTGTCCTAGCCCTTTCAGGACGGTTGACCAATATATGTGACAGAAGGAAAGTTGTCACGCCACGCGGATGACTAACTATATATATATATATATATATATATATATATATATATATATATATATATATATATATATATATATATATATATATATATATATATATATATATATGCCCTTTTGATTAATCAGTCAAAATTTAAAAATGAAACTGGCAAGCAAATGGCTCGTGAGTTGTTATTTTGCCACACAAATGAGTGCCCTACATATCGGTCACCGACAGATATATGCGACACTGAGCCAGAGAGAAAGATGCGCGCACAGCCTACAGATTATACAGTAGCAATAAATGTACGCTTTTTAAGAACGCCACTGTCAAGATATACCTTTATAGACTAAAACTCAGCGAATCAGAACTTTGTGATTGTGATGGCAATGTTTATGATATTCAGTATTTGATGCAAACTATGACGATATCACAAAATAAACCAAATCGTTTTGAAATTTTTAAAAAGAATAAAGATAAAAATTTTATATGTAATGGATGATTCAGCTTAAATATGTATAGTTTTTGTTCCTCCTCTCTATCCTTATTTTATATTACTCTCGCATCCTTGGCTATTTTGTATGTTAGTGAAGTCGCCATAAAAGACACATTAGCGTGAAAAGTATCCCTGTCCTTATTTATAATTTACTATTTTATTACTTGTTAGGAAATTCTTCCAAATAAGAAATAATAATACCATACATATAATAATACCATACACATTATCGGAAAAACCTAAAACGATAGAAAATAAATTCAATATTTCAGCAACATTCAAAACAACAAACACATTGAGATATATTTTATCTAAAACTAAACGTAACAATAAACAAGAACAAATAATTGTGTTTATAAAATAACTTGTAAACATTTTTTGCTACGCATGGGAAAATGAACATAAGTACAATGGAAAGATTAAAGTATAGTCCTGAAATAAGCAGATGGTAAAAGAGAAGAATCAAAGAAGCGGCTCCAATTATATTAAATAAAACCAATTGCGTCACAAATTCCTCGGCAGAATACAGTAGAATCTGGTTACCCACATTAAAAGAGGAAGTCAATAGAAAGAAAATGCCACTATTAGTAAGTCAATGACATTTCGAGGATACATCATTTATATTTTAAAATAACATACTATAAAATCAGAGTTTGGTGTTAATATTGAGAGTAAACTAAATATAAGACCAAATACTTACCATGTCGGGATAGTATCATGAGGTTTTTTTCTCATGATTTACTATGGAATCACTAACAGAAGAATTTTACTGTCATCATTGCATGCGGTTGTCTTTTTAGAGACGAATCACATGCTATGATTTTTATGACGGGTATTCGTAAAGTTTATTTCATGTAATCGAATGAACTATCTTTCAATAAAGTCGTCCCAGGAACGCAACTCAAAAATATTGACAATATCATTAAAGTCGTCTACTTTAAAATGTATAATATAATAAGAACAGTTCAAAGTTAAGAGGATGAGGGTCCATTATGGAAATAATACTAATTTTTTGTACTCTATCTCATGTAAAATATTGTATGGTATATAACTAAGCAAAAAAGATGAAGGTGTACGAGTCATTCAGCTTTGAAAAATACGTCTTCTAGGCTAAAAAAAATGAAGGTGTCACATATGCAGGCTAAAAGGATGACAGTCCACCTAGTTCAGATTGCTGACCACAGAGCTTTCAGCTATTAGTGCTGTTTGTTGCACAGATGTTTTGTAAACGTACATACCTGTGTTTATTTACAGCTTTCTGTTATTCTGGTGTAGATTGTTGATATTTTATTATTGAAGTACTGTGCTGTTTAAAATGTCTGACAACGAATATTCTGCAGCAATTGAAAACTGTTCAAGGAAAAGAAAAGGTTTTGGTATATGCAAGATGTAATGAAAAAAGTGAGGTTATGTAGCCATGAGTTAGGACCAGACCGGGAGTGTTTAAGACTTAAGTGATTTAAAAACATAAGTTTAAGTGAAAGACAAGATATTATTTATGAGTTCAACCTGCTCTAATTACACGACAAACAATCAATGTATCTTTGTGGACTGATAGTATGCTGTTCTATCATGCGCAATAGGCCTAAAAAGCCCGAAGCTGAAGCAGATTTTCACACATTTTCGTATACTTACCAGGTAAGTGAAGTAAGAAATGAGCAGGTAGTATAAATACCTGTATGTTATAAAGCATTCCTGTCCCTTCAGGGCATCACGGCCAAAAGAGTACAGCATTTACAAAAGAGCCTAAAAACAACAGGCGTAGCACCATTGGACATACGAGGAAAGCATTGATCGAAGCCTAATAAGATTCCAGATGATATTATTGCCTCTGTAATTGATCACATTAAATCCTTTAAAACCAGAAACTTACACTACGGGTTAGAAAAATCGAAAAAACCATACTTGCCTGAAGAGCATAATGTAAGTATGATGTTTTCTTTATACAAAATAGCTTATCCAAACTATAAGTATCACTGGAAAAGTACAGGCAAATATTCAATTCTAATTTTAACTTGTCTTTTGGCCATTCTAGGTGTGACAACTGCAGCACCTGTGATGAACTTTTGCAATGAATTTCCAAAAGAATCTACCTGTCCCAAACATTAGTACTAACGATGCTTATTATCGTAGGCAACTATCATTTCACATGTTCATCATACATAAACTTTCAAACTCAGAATCTTTTTTATTATACCTATGCAGAAATCTATGGCAAGAAAGGAGGAGATGAGGTTTGTTCTTTGCTTTGGGATTTTATTTTTAATCACTTTGACTTGCAAGTAAAAGAACTTAAAATTTTCTGCGATTCCTGCGCAGGTCAGAACAAAAATTACGCCGTTTTCCGTATGCTTCGCTACATTGTACACTATACTAAAAGACTTGATGAAATAATAATGTTTTTTCCAATCAAAGGCCACTCGTACCTCGAGTGTGACAGGAACATGGGCTTAATCAATGAAAAATCTGTGGTTGAAACTCCTTCCGAGTGGAACGAAATTATTGAAAACTTCAGATCCAAACTAACACCATTTAGAGTTATTTCTTGAGAGAACCAAGAAATATTTCAGTCGTGGACTAAGTTTCTTTCTCCTTTGTAAACAAAAAGTTGTCCTTTCAAAACGCGACCTGTACGACAACCAAGCATCGTTTCTCATCACCCTCGAATGATCTTACATCGTCAGAATGTGAATGGCCTAAATGAAGAAAGTATTGATTCATTTTAAGACACGTTAGTGGACTCTCATCCATTTAGCCTGAGATTTCATGACATGCCATTTTCAGATAAATAAATTTATATTTATAGTCATTTTTGTAAATTGATAATCCAAAAATATAACGTATACATTCCCTGTAAGTTAATGCATGAATTAGTAACAAAGTGAAGTGCCCGTTCTGTTAATTATTTTTAATCTAGTTTTAAAACTTAAAAACCTAATTTCTCAAAACTTGTTTTTTTTGGACCTTCATCCTTTTAGCCCTGAATTGGTAATATTAATGAGTCAGATAAAATTAGATTATTAGAAGAATTTTCTACCACGTAACAAAAAACAAAATTTATTTAATTTAGTAATGTTTTATATTTTGAGAACAATTTCCAAAATTGTGGCTTATTCAATAAAATGAAAATAGCTTCAGAACAATATCCTTATTTGTAATTCAGGTTAAGCTGGTTAGGACTCTGGATGAAGAGTATACCTTCAGATAAATTTAATTTTTTTTATGTTCTGTTCTGTTTTTTAAACATTCCTGTGGCGAATTAAACCAACAATGAATTATTACGAATTAATAATAATTAAATGCCATCTGGACAAACGATTGAAGGATACCTCCGAAAAATCAGGCACAGACAAATGTCACCTCGGGGGAACAAATAAGGGTCTAACCACCTTCTGATATCCCCGGGTGCTCTGTAGAGGGCTTCGAATATACTGTCGAGAGCTCCTCTACCTAAGTCCATTTTCGGGTTATGGACTTGGGTAACACTATGGAAAATATTTATCTTCGGTGTCTTGCCTTGAAAAAGGCAAGATATTTCTTACATGACAATTTCTTCGTCGAAATAAAAACACCAAGTTAAGTTGAAACAATTCTCAGCCACAGAGTATGGAAAATAAATGCAGGAAGCAGAGCCCCGAGAGCACTAAGCTTTCGGAGAGCTCGTGAGGAACTGACCTGGCTGACCTGAAAATCGCCAATATTTATATGCGCTGTTCGAGCGATAAATAGGGATTTCCAGGTCAAGAGCCAATGGGAAAATTCGAGGCGGGGCGATGCGCATCGAAATGCGTACTAGTCCACAGACTATCGCATTCGATGACACAAAGAGGTCAAGGGTTCAAGAGTCAGGAAATCTCCTGGGGTCAAAGCATTGAGATCTTCAACATCATTAGTTAATACGGTGGGAGGGCGTGAGTTTAAGACGGATTCAATTAAAGTCACAACGGTATAAAATTCTTCATAGGTCAAAATTTGTGCCCCGACTATACGAGCAATATGTTCCTTTACAGAACGAATTCCGCGTTCATAAATACCGCCAAAATGTGGAGAAGCAGGAGGAGCAAATGAAAATTTAATGTTTTCTTTATCGAGAGCACTCTCCATAAAACTACCAAGTTGTCGATAAGCACTATGAAAATTAGTGCCATTATCACAAAATACTTGAGATACTCGACCTCTGCGAGCGATAAACCGTTGTAAAGCGGCTAAAAAGGCTTCCGCGGTTAAATCACTAGCCAATTCAAGATGTAAAGGCTTTGTAGCGCAACATAAAAATATACACAAATAGGCCTTTTGAGTTCTAACTCCCCTGTAACGAGACATAGTTATCGAAAACGGTCCACCATAATCTAACCCACAAATCGAAAAAGGTTTAATGGCACCGAGACGAAATTTAATAAAATTATCCATAGGGGGTTGTAAGGTTTTGGGAGATTGTTTCCAACATCTAATACATTTGGGCAATACTGAATTAACGGCTTGTTTAGAAGACAGTATCCAAAACCTTTGACTAACCAAAAACTGAGTACTCTTAAATCCAGCATGTAAATACTTCTCATGATAATGACGAACTAGAAAAGTAGTTCTCAGACAGAATGTCACTCCTTCAGCTGAAAGCATATCCACTCGATCTAAATATCATACAAGTATACGCGCCAACAGCAGACAAAGATGACGAGATTGTGGAAGAATTTTACCAACAACTGGAGACCCTAATGAGAATGACCAAGAAATGTGTGACAGAAGATATGACTACCACAACATCCACAAAAAGATCAAAGAATTAACAACTAAAAAGAAAACCAATAATCCCCACCCGACACTAATAGACGCAGACGGTAACCTTATATCAGACGACTTGAAGCTCATTGAAACGTGGAAAGATTACGTAGAACGACTTTTTAACGATAAACGCAGAGCGACAGTGGACCAAGATGACGAAATGACTGGACCCGATATACTAAGGTCTGAAGTGGAAAAAGCCATTTCATCGCTAAAAAACGACAAAACACCAGGTCCCGACAACATACAGGGCGAGATTATAACTCCTATGCGAAATGGATGACCACTTCCTCCACCAAAACACTGTGATCAACACCGCTTAATAAGCTTGATAAATCATATTACCAAAGTTTTCACCAAAATCATACACAATAGAATAAATAAAAAATGCGAAGCAAATATATCCGAGTCACAGTTCGGATTCCGAAGCGCATTGGGCACAAGAGAGGCGATCTTCAGTCTGCAAGTTTTAATTCAAAGATGCAGAGACATGCACAAGGACGTCCACTTGTGCTTCATCGACTTCTCCAAGGCGTTTGACAAGGTCAAACATGATAAACTCATGGAAATGCTCAGGAAGATGCATATTGATGGCAAGGATCTGCGCATAATAACCAGTCTCTATTGGAACCAAAGTGCTGAGATAAAGATGGGCAACTTACACAGTGGGAAGATAGATATTAAAAAGGGTGTACGACAGGGATGCGTCCTCTCGCCGCTCCTGTTCAATATATACTCTGAACAAATCTTCAGAGAAGCACTGGGAGAAGTTTCGGAGGGTATCAAAGTAAACGGAGAGGTAATCAATAATATTAGATATGCTGACGACACAGTTATTATCGCAAATGACTGCAACGAGCTTCAAAGACTCATGCAAAGCATACACACAGCAAGTCAAGAATATGGTTTAGAACTCAATACAACCAAAACTAAATGCATGCTCATCAGCAGAACACAACAACCTCCGATGCAATTGACATTAAACAACCGAAAAATAGAACAAGTGGAGACATACACATACCTTGGAACCACAGTCAACACAAAATGGGACCAGTCAACAGAAATAAGATCACGAATTGAAAAAGCGCGAAACGCGTTCAACAATATGAAAAAGTGGTTCACAAGCAAAATCTCAATGGAACTAAAATTAAGACTGGTCAAGTGTTATGTATTCCCCGTCTTGTTCTATGGAGCAGAGGCATGGACCACAACGGAAGCCACCCTGAACAAACTAGAATCCTTTGAGCTGTGGATATATCGCCGTATTCATCGGATATCCTGGACAGACCACATCACTAACGTGGAAGTAATGCAGAGAATAGGCAAAAGCAAAGAAATAATCTTCACCGTAAAGAAACGGAAGCTTGAGTACTTCGGACATGTCATGAGGCATACTAAGTACCGGCTGCTACAGTTAATAGTCCAAGGAAGAATCGACAGTAGGAGGGGACCGGGAAGAAGACGACACTCATGGATGCATAACCTGCGACAATGGTTCGGACTAACATCGACCGAACTGTTCAGAAGTGCCGTAAACAAAGTCAAAATAGCCTTGTTAATAGCCAATGTCCGAAACGGATAGGGCAAAGGAAGAAGAAGAAGAAGAAAAGTAGTAAGGCGAGATTTTTTTGGTAACAAAAACGTGTGTTTTGCTTCATACGATAACGAAGACTGAGATAGACGACCATCTACTCTCAAACAACTTACGAAATGGTTTTGGGAACGAGTTTGATTGAAGATGTTCTTCAAAATACTTTTCCTGTGTAAATCTGACAAGAATAATCAACGAGTCTTCCAATTCTACGAAAGCCAAGGTTTCTGACCGTTTCGACCTTTGATAACGAGAGTTGTGAGCGAATCGCAACATAAAAGCCAAAATTCTTTGAATCGAGGTAAAAGACGATTTATTTTTCGACAAACAAGACAAAAAATGTTTCTCACGAGTGGAAACAAATACTAAAGCTTTCTTTATTTCTTCCAAAGAGAATTTTTCCTGTAATGAGGGTGGAACCTCTGGAAAAATTAATGGAATATTATGCAAAAACAAAGGACCTGTTAACCAGTCTAATTTTGATAAAAACGCGGCCGGTAATATGCCTTGCGAAGGCGCATCGGCTGCATTGTTTCGAGATTCGATATAATGCCAAGAATAATTTTGACTATGGGACTGGATATACGAAATGCGATTTGCGACAAAAGTTTTAAATCTCGAGGGTGAACTTTTAATCCAGTGCAATACGATTTGAGAATCTAACCAAACATACACATTTTGAAATATTATATGCTTCCACGACTGTAACACAAACGACATAAGTTTTACCAAATGAACAGCAGCTAACAATTCTAATCGAGGTATAGTAATCTATTGTATAGGAGCTACTTTCGATTTGGCACACAGTAAATTAACTTGAACTAGGTTATGAGTATCAATACTACGAATATAAACGACACAAGCATATCCCTTTTCACTAGCATCGGCAAATCCATGAAGCTCTAAGATTGGACATGAGGAAATATTCAAAAAACGAGGAATTTTGAACTGTGAAATAAGAGATAATTTGCTCTTATATTGCTCCCATACATGAATTATTTCCGATGGAGGGCGATCATCCCATTTAAGTCCGGTTGCCCAAAGTTGTTGGATTAAATGTTTAATGAAAAAGGTAATAGGAGTTAAGTAACCACAAGGATCATAAATTCGAGCTAATTCGGACAAAAACGATCTTTTGGTACAAGGATTTTTAATGAAGGACGCTTCTGGATCAAAATTAATGGAACGAGGATTAATATGGGATTTAGGAAATTGCGACAATTTGGGTTCATTCGAACACCATTTCCGTAATACAAAGCCTCCTAACTTTAACAAAGCGACTAATTCGTTAACTAAAGTTTGTGCTTCTTCGAGAGTCGAAGCACCAAAAACAAAATCATCAATATACGAAGCATGACGAATAAGCGAGACGGCTTTAGGAAAACGAGAGCTTTCGTCTAATACTAGTTGTTGGAGGGTTCTTAAAGCGAGATACGGCGAAGATACTATTCCAAAAGTAACGGTTAACAAACGATATTCCTGAATTTCCTCAAGGCTAGAAAATCTCCATAATACGCGTTGATAATCCGTGTGTTCAGGAGCGACTAAAATATTGCGATACATCTGACGAATGTCCACGCACAACTCAAAACGATTAAGTCTAAAATTCAACAAAAACGAGACTATGTTTTGTTGTAGCTTAGGACCGATCAGTAAATAGTCGTTCAAAGATTTGCCAAGACTGGGACTTTTCTGAAACGCATTATACACAACTCGAATTTTATTTGAAACACTATCTGGTTTCACAACGCAATGATGTGGAATGTAATACTTTCCCTTTTTCTTTTCGGCATTAGGGACTAACTGCATATGACCTAAATCAAGATACTCCTACACCTGTAAAGAATACTCCTTTTGCAAACTTGGTTGACGAACTAAGCGTTCTAATAATACAAGTCTATTTAAAGCAATATCATAGCTACCTTGCAAACAAGGCGGTGATTCACGAAAAGACAAAGACACAACATATTTAATGTTCTCGCACAGAGCGTCTTCTGGTTCTGAAACTGGCTTTTCCGGTATGTTTTCCAGTTCCCAAAATTTGGTTAACGAAGAATCTAGTGGGTCTTCAATATTTGAAAGACAAACAAGCGAAGTCGATGAAAGGTTAGGTGTGCTAGTAGGTCCTAACAAACTATATCCAAAAACGGTATTTAGGGCATCTGGTTGCCCAGCTTTACCTTCAATTTTACCTTCTAACAACACCTTCGAAAATATGCTACAATCAATAGATTGACTACAGTTAAATTCGGGATCGGCTAACTTCAAATTTTTAATATAATTCCACGTCGATATGTCAATTTTGGTGCTAGGCAAATCCGAACAAACCCGATCTGTAATAATAGCCTCCAAATAAAACACCGGTGACTCCTGATGACGAGGTTGGATTTTCGTTTTCATCGAATTGAGTCCGGTAACTTCAAATGAAGGAATTTTAGGCCAGCCTAATCTACTGGCAGGTTTTCGACTAATGAACGAACTCATTGAACCCGAATCTAGAAGACATCTCAAGGGCTGTTTACACCCCTTACTATCAATCGCATGAACCAAAACGGTACCGAGCAAGATTTCCTTTTTTGTTTCGTTTTTCTTCCCTACAAAACTAGCAGCACAATGTGATATTTCAGGCGAATTTTGTTCGACTCCCGATGCCCCTGGATTATTAATATTTTGTGTGGACGACTGACTATTGGAACGATTTCTATCAAAGTGCAACAAACTATTATGAAGATCACTATTACATTTACTACATGTAAAGGCCCTTGGACACGACTTAACAGAATGATAAGCCTGATTAATACACCTAAAAGACGAGAAGATTCTTTACAAAATTGGTATCTTTCTTCTGGAGATTTTTTCAAAAACAACGAACACTGGTTTAGAAAATGACTTTGTTTACATAAGGCACAGCATATTGACGACGAATTTGTAACAAAGGATGAATTACCATTATGCCTTGACTCATTAGAATATTTATAATTACACTTTGGCTCCGTATAAGTTAGAGCTCGCGACGACGATTTCTTAGATTCACTTAAGCTACTATTCAAATTATCGTAAACAATGTTCTGAGTTTCAATAAACTCTACCAATTTTTCAAATGACGGAATTTAATTCGATTTATTTAACTCAAATAACTTTACCGAATCCACGTCTAGTTTCGACAAAAGTAAATTAAACATAATAAAATCCCAATGTTCTGTCGGAATACCTAATGTTTTCAGTGCGGCTAGGTTTTCTAAAAAGGTGTCTACTAATTTATCCAGATTTTCCGAATTAACCACCGAGATTTTCTGTACGCCCATGATCGCGTCCCAATGTGCGATCGCACAACGACGAACATTTATGTACCGTTTAACAATTAGATCGTAAGCAATTTGATAATTATCGCTATTTATTGACAAATTAAGAATCAAACTGAGTGGAGTCCCTTCTAAACATCCTTTCAAATACTTAAACTTTTCTACGTCTACTAGGCCTGCGTTATTATGTACAACCGAATTATATAAAAAATTAATTAAAATCCTTTGTAAAAGGTATTTATTTACTTAAGTATAAGTACTTAAATATATACCTTTTACAAAGGATTTTAATTAATTTTTTAATATATGGTATACAGCCAACTGCAGGAACGTAGATTCCTTGTGGATTCGAATTATCTTATATACTAAAACGCTAAGCCCTTTTCTTGTCCACCACTTTACTCAAAAACCATATTAGATAATTAAAATATTTTTTCGGAATATTATTAGTATTACGTATGAGATTGTCAAGATATACTTTTGGTATAAAAATTCACTTCCGGTTTTGAGATGACCGGAAGTTAAAATTTACTTTAAGTTTTAGACCCCACAATGTATATATGGATCGAAAGGTCTCGTCGAGACGAATCTAAATATGTACTTCCGGTTGCGATCCGACACCGGAAGTGACCCGAAACGCGCATAAAACGTCAAGATAGAGCAAATCTGACACCGGATTCGTGATCAGCATGCAAAATTAACTGCTAAATGATATCCATGTCGACATTTGATGAACTAAAAATTGCATTCCGGTTTTGAGGTCGACTTCCGGTTTCGTTTTTATTAGTCAAATCAATAGAGAATTCAACGTAGAGTTCAAAAATGTAAGTTCACGAAATTATCATTTATAGTTTTTGAGTTATTGATAAAAATATTTTCACTTCCGGTCATTGTATATATTGTATATTTTTCTCGCAAAATAAAAATTTCATTTAAAAAACTCGATGTCGAGTTGGTCCGCTAGTATAAGTTTAAAAATGAACTAAACTCCTCAAAATCACCCTTAAATTTAGGAAGCTCTATTTTAGGCAAGCGAATATTAGATTGTTGAACTACTACCGATCTAACCGGTTCTGGAGTTTCAGATTGTGACTCAAATAATTTTGCACTAAACAGTTTTATTTTATAAAATTGTTCCAAAAATAATCTGGAGTTTCAGATTGACTCAAATAATTTTGCACTAAACAGTTTTATTTTATAAAATTGTTCCAAAAATAATTCGTGAACATTTTCTTCAACCCTCGTATCCGCGTCTGGTACAGAAAGAATATTACCAATAATATTTGTGTGATGTTTTAAGAATTCTTCACGAATTAAATCTAATTCTTCTATTCAATTTTAAATAAAGGTCGGATGAATAAGTCTGAAAGGGCCTTAAAACCTAAATCGAAAATGAACTGAATGTCATTTAAAGCTGTCTTCCAAATTCCAATTAATATTATACCCACGAAAATGTACAAGATTGTTCTTTAAAATCCCGAAATCAACCAGTTGATATTTGATACTTTATTAAAACGACTATAATCCCTTTTTAAAAACTCCCCTAAATATCCACTTTAAATGTTCATAAATTATTCTCGAGCCTCGAATTAAATAGTTTTTGACAAGAGACGCAAACCAATTAACCCGGTTTTTTATGGACTTCCAAAACGATAAAAAATACGACACGAGACACGAAACCAACCATTCAAATTTAAATATAAAATATTTTTTCAACAAATGAGCTCAAATCCGGTTAGATAGGCCCAATGTGGCGAATTAAACGAACAATGAATTATTACGAATTAATAATAATTAAATTAACACCAACTATATTTCCTTCGACAGCCCTGGCAAGATGAATGAACTTTTACTCATAGGTGCAAATAATTATCAAAATTTAAATGGTTGCAATAAACAATCAAAAACAATTTATAGGTTCAGATAAAACTAGGTGAACTTAGGGCTAATTGGAGAGCTAATTACCATGATTTACACTACTTTAGGAAACAACGAACAAAACGAATTCAATATGAGTGCATTGGTTTTCACTGTCGAGTTGTGTCTGTCCCTCTTAACGACTCAGGCTCTTGTGTCTTTAGCGAGATGCATTCCCCGAGCGGTACTATAGGGATCGTAGGAATACAGGGAGGACAAATGTATTGATTAGTTTATACAACCTTTTTTTACACATTGTTTCTTAAACTGTAATTACGGAAAAGTTTATAAAAAATTCTTCAACATATGTAAAAATACCAATCATTTACTTTTTTTTATTATTTATATAAATAAATTTTTTAATGAATCGCCATATAAATATTAATACATCTGGGCAATTTGTTGCATCGTCAAATGTCAAAATTATTGATCATGACTTCTGTTAACTATAATTTAAATCTATAAACTATATTTATCGGTAAAAAGTAATTAAAAGTGTTGCGAACTACTTGCCAAATCTAAAAATACGGTTATACAGTGAAATTGTTGTTCCTCATTATAGCGAGTACATATTTTAAAATGTGACTCACCTTTTCACCTGTACTAAGTTCTGTGGTATAAACTTCTGACCACATAAGGATACCTGTAGTATCTCTCTCTGATCCACCTTTCCACGAAAATCCTTCTAAGGGAGCCTCTTCTGCGCCTACCCATTCTGATGTATTTTGTTTTAAAACGTACTGAAACAGATAACAAATAAAGTTAAATTTGAAGAAATATTCTTAATAAATTAGCTATAAATCAGCTATAAATTAGCTATAAAAAAAAATTGACATACAATTTATTTGCTTTGCCGTACAAATGAAAAATGTTGTATAGTAGAAACGATATGAATTGGGAAAGAACAATTTTTGGGGTCCGGTCAGTAATTCTACGGCGAACATAGAAATAAAGATAAATATTTCTTCTTCATGTGCCTTGTCCGTTCCGAACGTTGGCAATTAACATGGCTATTCTGACTTTGTTTACGGCAGATCTGAATAGTTCAGCAGATGACAATCCGAACCATTGCCGCAAGTTTTGGAGCCACGAATGTCTTCTCCTCCCTGGACCCCTTCTGCTGTCTATTTTCCCTTGAACGATCAGTTGTAGTACTCTATATTTATTATGTCTCATAACGTGACCCAAGTATTCCAACTTTCTTTTCTTTATACTTATTCCTACCTCTCTCTCTTTACCTATCCGGCGTAGTACCTCTTCGTTGGTCACGTGCTCAGTCCAGGATATACGTAATATACGTCGGTAAGCCCACATTTCGAAGGCCTCTACTTTTTTCATCAATGTTGCGGTCATTGTCCACGCCTCCATTCCATATAACAAAACCGGGAATACATAACATTTCAGAAGTCGAATTTTGAGAGGTAGGGTGAGGCTTTTAGAGGTGAAAATTTGCTTCATGTTAGTGAACGATGCTCTTGCCTTTTCTACTCTTATACGTATTTCCTTCGCTTGATCCCAATTTGAGTTAACTGTTGTTCCCAAGTAGATGTACGAATCCACGTGTTCAATTCTTTCATTGTCTAATATCAGTTGCTGTGGTGGTTGTTGGGTTTTGCTTACTAACATCCATTTGGTTTTTGTGATATTTAGTCTGAGTCCGTATTGTGCACTTGTTTTTTGTATCTTACTCATTAGGCAACTCAGTTCCTCCATGCTACTTGATAAATCTTTGTAATTCTGTAATTATTGATTACTCCTGGTATTAGTCCACATGGATATTGGCGTGGTTTATTACTTTTTAACGTATCTTATTGGGTAATACTGAAATGTAATTGGTCAAATTTTTCGGAAGTGCATACACTGAAACCAAATCTGGCTTTGCCGTTATCTGGCAAAAATTGCTTCTCATGTTTCAAAGGCGGCAAGCATATAATAAACATAATAACAGTATCGTCGTGATAAACTTATAATTATTTTATTTTTATAATAAAATTAATAAGCATATTACATTTCATTTGCATTATGTATGTATATACGTTTAATCACCAATTTTAAATTTCAATAAAAGTTAAGGAATTTTTCGGGTCCAGTCCCGAATAATTCAGAAATATAAACATTATTTGTAATTGATCACTAACGGTATTGTCCACATTGCAGCTGTGGCTTATTACTTTCTACGTATCTTATCGGGCACTACTGAAGCGTAATTAGTCAAATTCTTCGGAAGTTATTACGCTCAAACTTTATCGTTATTGTTCGAGAGGAAAAAGAATTATAATTCTACATGCTGGAACTAAGAGCGGGTTTGTACCTAATGCCTTGTTATTATTGGCCAAAAACATTAAACAGTCATCAGCTGATTATCATGAGGATATGACGGCTGAACTTTATGAAAAATGGGC
Source organism: Diabrotica undecimpunctata (assembly GCF_040954645.1). Classification (NCBI taxonomy): domain Eukaryota; kingdom Metazoa; phylum Arthropoda; class Insecta; order Coleoptera; family Chrysomelidae; genus Diabrotica; species Diabrotica undecimpunctata. Next base: position 95,834,174 of record NC_092808.1, on the reverse strand, counting down.
AACGGAACAGCTTTTACCGAATATTAAAACAAATTCCCGTGATAGTAATGGACAATGCGTCATACCATTCTAGACTCTACACCAAAATTCCAAATACTAGCTCCAAGAAGGGAGATATCATAGAATTTATGGATAACAAAGGCATGACAACACCTAGTAAATGTACCAAAAAGGAATTGTTGCAATTAATTAAGCAACAAAATTTTCAAAAAGAATATGTAATAGATAAACTCTTTGAACGCCACGGGCATACGGTTTTACGGCTCCCTCCATATCATTGTGTTTTCAACCCAATTGAAATGATATGGGCCGATGTAAAAAAGGAATTGCGGAAAATGAATCAATCTCCCCAATTAAGTGACGTTGTTGTCCAAAATATAAGAACAGTGATCGAAGAACTTAACAAAACTGACATTTGGAAAAATTGTGTAGCTCATGTTCAAGTAAAAGAAAAAGAATATCCTACTTTACCACCAATTGGACCAGTAGTTATAAACACAAACGACGACTCAAGTTCTGGACACACGGATAGTGATAGTGTTTAATTGTGTGAATATTTCCACAAAGACTTCCACAACTTGTCAAAAATATGTTCTGTGTACCGTAGTAAATGTGATCTCTCCATTAATCTATAACCTAAGAGACAATTCGACTGGAAGACGAATTGGCCGATTTCATGTAAGTATCTTTCAAAAATAAGCTTTTTAAACCGATGAAACTTACAGATCATATTCATGATAATTTTTTACCAAAAAAAGGGATCAACTTTGTTTTGAGCGTAACTTGCTTACATTTGATGCTAGAAACTTTTTTAAAAATCAAAAATAAAGATTCCTTTAAACAATTTTAAAAAAAAGTAAAAAACATTTTTTTGATTATTTCACGTTGAATTATTCGATATGGAATTTGACGAATAGGTAAGAATCTATTTTTCATTAGCTATAACTCCGATTCTGCTGGGTATACAGACTTCATACATATACCATTGTTTTTACTTTTTTATAAACTGTATTTTTGCTAACAACATTTTTTCCATAAAATACTTACCTTTTGAGTTATTTGCCAGAAACCGTCCAAAAACGTGGTGTTTTTGTTGAAAAATGAATATATTCACTCGCAAATAACTCGAAAAGTATTGATTTAGTAAAAACCTCTATAGAACAAAAGTTGCCTAGAATTAGTCAGTTTATCCACTTCCGGACTTATTTTGGATGTATATCTTTTCACCCCCGAGAAGGGGCGGTACCCACCCCCAGGGCAAAAATACACATCGGCACAATATCACTTTTTTTCTTTGACACGTTAGCTATATGTGTATGCCAAATTTCATGTCAATCCTAGTGGTTCTTTAAAATTTAGAGGTTTTTACAATATTTTACCGTTAGTGAATGGACTATGTGTATTAACTTTTAATCATCTTTGGTGTCAGGTTCATAAAGAAATGTGAATAATTAACAATATTATTACTGTTTAACAAAATATTAGACCTTAATTTAAAAATAAAAGTTTATTATTTAATTTCTATTGCGCCGCCTATGTTTTACAGAAGGCGCCGACACTTGAGTGTCGAATTTTGTTTCTATACTTGTCCAACTGACATCGTAAGTACCTTACCTACTCTTAAAACTGATTAATTAACTCATTATTTATATTCTAAATATATCTTTTTATCTGTGTTTTTTAATATTGTTTCGGGTTTATATCGGAATAATTAAAATTTTAAATTATTATAATGATGTTTATAATTTTAAGTTATGATGCATAATATTTTGCATAATTAAATGTAAGATCTTATAATTTATTCCTTAAATAATACTATCTGGTTGTCTGATTAGTAGCCTCCCTCGCCGATTAGGGCGTTACGATTAAAAAAAAATAGTTCTAGAAATTCTAACCTTTTTTTGCATGCTTGTCAACCTTTACCGTTTGGAAAAATGAAGCATATAAAAAAAAGATTTTCGGACTCTCATTAAACATTACTATTTGAGAAATAAAGCGACGAAGGAAATAAAAGAAAAGCTGGATAAATATTACGGGACTAATGTTTCTTCAGACTACACTGTCAAATTTTGATTCCGTGAATTTTATAGTGGCCGTATATTCAGATTGGATGAACCACGTATGCGGTTACACCGGAAAATCTGAAGAAAGTTCACGAAATGGTAAAGTCAAGAAAGTAAAGGAAAATCGTAAAGTAAAAAATAGCTGATCGTTAAGTGAAGGTGCGTTAATTGGCATAAGCCACAAGAATTAGTAAAGAGCGCACTTATCATATTTTTAACGAAGTTTTGAATATGAAACAATAATCCTGCCGATGGGTGTATCATGAGGAGATTACATCTTTAAGAGTAATGTCCCTATTTCGATAGGTGTATCATGGAGAGATTACATCTTTATGTAATGTATGAGTAATGTCCCTATTAGGTAGTAAGACTTTTGAATAATGTGTTTTTTCTGTTATGACTTATGGATGCATTATAATTATTTACAATTATGAAAAGCAAAGAAAATTCATCGAGTATATTCTTTTCCTGTAGAACGGGACTAAAATGTCTTATTTCATACGTATTATAGGGAAGAAATATAGAAAAATGGCATTGCAATCGTTTGATAAAGGTTTGGTACATCTAAGAAATTCAATCAAGGTCACTGATACTCTTATGCGAGTATAAGTCCAGAAGAAAAATTTGTGATTAATTTGAGGTGAGTACAGAAAATAATGGAGATAAGACCTCACTATATACTGTTACGATAATTATCCTGGCCTAAAATAACCGTACATATTATGACTAATGCTGTTCTGTTTTTAGATTTTACGAGAGTATTCTATTAGCCGGCAGAAATTTACCTGAAAGGACCTTCCAGAAACGGTCGAGCCGATGTAAAAATACCCGTTTGCCTTACCGTTATAATTTCGCCGGCTAATCGAGAAGGCTGTTCGATGATTCTAGCGTAAAGGCAATGGCATATATAAAGGACATTTTATTTGGAAGGGACAGTTAATAAAGAAGATTCGCGCTCGCGATATTTATGTTACGCTCGCCTAAATAAATTATGTGTATTATTTAGTGAGAAATAAACTTATATAAATTATCGTGCCTTTTAATAAATTAAAGTAGGAACAATATAATAAATTAGTAAAGACATTATAAATTAAAGACATAACAATTAATAAATTCACAACAAATGGTGTCAGAGTGAGATCGAACATAAATTAGACTTATAATAATAATACAAGTGTGATATAAAATAAATTGTGAAAATGGCTACGATTTATGAGCTGACAGTGACTAATTTAAGAAGACATCTTGAAGACAGAGAATTAGCTTCTACCGGAAAAAAGGCTGAGTTAGTCCAACGACTAAAGAACGCTTTGCTAGAAGAAGGACTAGATCCAGAGACTTATATATTTGAAGATGCTGTCCTCTCGTCGATTTCCAAAGTTTCCGGTGACATCGCATCATTAGAGAACAAAGTTTCCGGTGATATCGCATCATTAGAGAACAAAGTTTCTGGCGATATTTCGAAAGTTTCCGGCGACATCGCTTCTTTAGAAAGCAAAGTTTCTAACGAGATTTCTTCTCTGGAAAGCAAAGTTTCTGCTAACATCTCTAAAGTCACTTCTGAGATGTCTGCTCTTGACGATAGAGTGTCTTCGTTAAAAAACCAAGTTGCTGCCGATATGTTGGCCTTCGAAGAAAAGATATGGAAAGAGATGGAAAGGAAGATGGAGGAAACAGGGACAGCAGAGAGAGGAAACAATCCAATTAGAGTAGAGATAAAAGAAGACGAGACGAAATGTAAGTTGGAAACACGGCCGAAATTTGAAGGAAGTGGAAGTTCTGTGCATGTCAAAGTCCCAACTTTCGACGGAAAATCGTCATGGAACAACTACATGAAACAGTTCGAATCAGCTGCAAGAGCGAATGGATGGTCTGAAAAAGAAAAGGCTATAAACCTGACTATCGCTCTTCGAGGAGATGCCTTAGATGTGCTTCAGACCATAGCAGTAGAGGAGACCGATGATTTCGAACAACTGAAGAAGAGGTTAAATATGCGATATGGCCACGAACATTTGGAGCATGTATATCAGTCGCAGCTTAAAAATCGTAGACAGAAGAAAGATGAGGCTCTTCAAGAATATGAGGTAGATATTGCCAGATTAGTACGATATGCTTATCCAACAGCTCCCGAAGACATGATGGAAAAATTGGCCGTTCAAACGTTTATTGATGGTCTTCGTGATCATGAAATGCAGAGAACACTACGATTAGCTCGTCACAAGACGCTGGTTGATGTCTTATCCGCCGCCCTCGAATACGAGTCAGCTACGCAGGCCTCTGGCGGGTACAGTAAAGTTAGGACTGTAAAAGAGGAAGGAGATGAAGATAAACTTGACCAGCTCGTTAATATGATGAAAAGCATGACATATAAGAAAACGAAGACCATCAGATGCTGGAATTGTGGCGAAATAGGACACGTACGAAGCTCCTGTAAACACCCTAGGTACGACGCAAATCAAGAAACTCACCATCAGGAAAACTAGAACGGGTCAGCCTTAGGGGGGCAGCTTCGACCCAAAACTTTTCCAAAGACCCTCTCATACTAATAGCTTCTTTGAAATGTCGTGAAGATAGTGTATATGTAGATGGAGAAATAAATGGTAAAAGACATACGTTGTTGGTGGATACCGGAGCGACCAGAACCATTATACGTCCAACAGTTATAAACAGCCGTAAGAAACTGTTACCAACGAGGTTGCGACTTCGGACCGCTACAGGTGAAAATGCCAACATTCATGGAGAAATCCAGGTACAATTGGGAATTGGAACAGAAAAGTTCGTCCATACTGTTATAGTTGCTGACATCGAAGAGGATGTTATATTAGGAATGGACGTAATGAATATGCATGGATTCCAATTGGATTTTAAGAATAAGGTAATCAAAGTTGGCAACGAGGAGGTATTTCTCCATCCACATAATGACAACACTGTGCAAGCAGCCATTACAGAAGATACAGTCGTGCCTGCGAGAAGCGAAACGATCATAGTAGCGCGGCTACAGGGAATTGTGGACGAAGGGAGACCTGTTATGATGGAGCCTTGGAACCACGACGATGAGGTTGGCCGTGGAATCATAATTGGAAAGGAATTGGTGACTTCGGCTAAAGAAATTCCTGTGAGACTTATCAATGTCAACGACTACCCAGTGACCATAAAGAAAGAGACAAAAGTAGGAACTTGTGTACCTGTGACATCCATAATCCGTCAGGCGACAACATCTGATAATTCCAACGACAAATTCGACCAAATGGTTGCAGTTGCAGGACAGTCTCTAAATCAGATGGAGAAAAGGAAATTAAGGGAATTTCTGCGGCAGTATCGTGATATTTTCGTACCGAAAGGAGGAAAGACGGGAAGAACTACCGTTGTTAAGCATAAAATTGATACTGGTAATGCTAAGCCAATTCGTCAAACAGCTCGACGATTACCACAGGCGAAGAGAGAGGAAGCTGAAACGATTGTTCAGGAAATGAAGAAAGACGGGGTGATAGAACCTTCTACGAGCCCATGGGTCTCTCCGGTGGTCCTGGTTAAGAAGAAAGACGGAACGACGAGGTTCTGTGTGGATTACCGTTTGCTGAACAACGTTACCAAGAAAGATAGTTATCCTCTGCCTCGGATCGATGACACATTGGACACATTGGCTGGAAGTAAATTGTTTTCTACTTTAGATTTGAAGTCTGGATACTGGCAGGTAGAAATGGACCCAGTCGATAAAGAAAAGACAGCCTTCACCACAGGATCTGGATTGTGGCAATTCAACGTTATGCCATTTGGACTTTGTAATGCTCCTGCGACATTTGAGAGGCTTATGGAAAATGTGTTGAGAGGGTTATCTTGGAAAACATGCCTGGTTTATTTAGATGACATAATCGTCTTGGGGGAGACATTCGAAGATCATTTGAGGAATTTAGAAAACGTTTTTAATCGACTTAAAGCTGCCCAATTGATGCTAAACCCCAAGAAGTGCCAGCTATTTCAAGGTAAAGTCAATTATCTGGGTCATATAGTCAGTAAAGAAGGAGTGGCCGTGGATAAGGGAAAAATCGATTCCATTAAGGAATGGCCAAAACCAACTGACAAACATCAAGTGAGAAGTTTTCTTGGACTATGTACTTACTACCGGAGGTTTATTAAGAAGTTTGCAGATATCGCTAAGCCATTAACGCGACTTACAGAGGAAGCAAGAGAATACCGCTGGGATACAGACTGCCAAAATGCCTTTGAGACCTTAAAAAAACATCTAATAACAGCACCAATTTTAGGGTATCCACTGCCAGAAGGAGAGTTCATCTTAGATACGGATGCAAGTAATGTGGGAATTGGAGGAGTGCTGTCTCAGATTCAAGGAGGACAGGAACGAGTCCTCGGATATTTTAGTAAAGTTCTTTCAAAACCTGAGCGGAATTATTGCGTCACGAGAAGAGAACTTCTAGCAGTAGTTAAATCAGTAGAGCACTTCTATCAATACCTCTATGGCAGAAAGTTTCTAATCCGAACCGACCATGCCGCCCTTAAGTGGTTGATGCAGTTTAAGAATCCAGAGGGTCAGATAGCCAGGTGGATCGAACGACTCCAAGAATACGATTTTAAGATTGAGCACCGGGCCGGAGTTAGCCACAGAAACGCTGATTCTCTTTCCAGAAGGCCATGCCCAGCAGAGTGTTCCCACTGCAACAAAACGGAATCCAAGGAAGCAGCAGTGCTAAGAACGACGATTGTCAACGACGACTGGACGCCTACTAAGATAAGGGCAGAACAAGAGAGAGATCCAGTTATACAGAAAATCCGAAAATGGAAAGAGGAAAACCGTCGACCACTTTGGCAGGAAATATCAAACCTATGCTCAGTAGTTAAGACGTATTGGGCCCAGTGGGACTCATTTATCATCGAAGATGGCTTGCTCAAACGAGTCCTGGAAAATGATGACGGTTCAGAGAAAAGAAGACAGTTGGTGATCCCAAAGAGCAGAATAGCCGAAGTACTTCGTCAGTTACACGACAGTCCATCGGGAGGGCATTTTGGTGTAAGGAAAACCCTTCAGCGAATTCGAGAACGGTTTTATTGGATGAACAGTTCCGACGACGTAAAAGACTGGTGTAAGAAATGTACTATTTGTGCTACGAGTAACGGGCCTCACCGGAAAAGGAGAGCTCCTATGAGACAATATAATGTTGGAAGCCCGTTTGAAAGAATAGCTTTGAACATTGCAGGGCCATTTCCAGAAACTGAAAATGGGGGCAAGTACATGTTGGTAGTAATGGATTACTTCACTAAGTGGGTCGAGATTTACGCACTTCCAGACCAGAAGGCCGCCACCGTTGCAGATAAGTTGATCCAAGAATATATCAGCCGATTTGGAGTGCCTTTGGAGATCCATAGTGACCAAGGCAGGAACTTTGAAAGTGATCTATTCCAAGGAAGATGTGATAGACTAGGCATGAAGAAAACAAGAACTACCGCGTATCATCCGCAATCGGATGGTATGGTAGAACGAATGAATAGGACAGTTGGCAAGTATTTGACAAAGATGGTGTCCGATCATCAGCGAGACTGGGACCAATACCTTCCGTTCTTCACAATGGCCTACAGATCTGCTGTTAACGAATCAACGGGCCAGACACCAGCCAGAGTCCTATTCGGACGCGAAATGCGACTACCTTGTGATCTAGAATTTGGGTGTCGACCTGGAGAAGATGTAGCAGGTGAAGATTATGTGATCGAATTACGAAGAAGAATGGACGATGTACATGAGTTGGTCCGTTCCCACCTTCAGATCGCTAGCGACCGAATGAAGAAACGGTACGATACACAAGCCGAAAAGGGTTGCTTTAAGAAGAACGACAAAGTATGGCTGTATAATCCCAAGAAGCGAAAAGGTTGTTCTCCCAAATTGCAGCAGCTTTGGGAAGGTCCATACCTCATCATGGAGAAGATCAACGATGTCATCTACCGAATAAGCAAGATTCCGAGGGGAAAGCCGATGATAGTACACCATAACCGGCTGGCGTCTTTCGAAGGTGACCACGACGTAGATGAAGAAGTGGAAGTAAACCAAGTCCAAGACGTGTCTGACCTCACGTTTGAGGAATTCATGGGTGCCTATGGAGGTACCGGTAAAGCAAGACATGGTGTTACCACTGAAGAAAAGCAAGATCTACTCGCGCTCCCCGATGACTACTCGCTGGCCCTTACCATCCCGGCCAGTATCAAAGACGCACCAGGGTTGGCATCCGTCTTTCGAAGGAAGTTTGGTCGAGTTGCAGAACTTCAATGCCAGGTGCCAGCTCCCGGTAAAACCTTGAAACTCCAAGATGCGTCACGTTACCTTTTCTACCTGGTAACAAAAGACACTGCAAGTGACCAACCTACCTACCGAGATGTGTGGGAAGCCTTACTTCAATTGAGAGAGCACGTACTAGAGTCCGACGTGCAAAAGTTAGCCATGCCAAAGTTGGAGTGCCGCCAATTAGATTGGAGGGTTATCCGAAATATGGTGGAGGAGATCTTTAAAGACACCGAAGTCCAGGTGTTAGTCTGTTGCAATCCGCATAGTTACTGGTGCGGAGAGAAAACCGTCCCTTGTCATTTTTATACAACTGGAAGTTGTAAAAGAGGGTCCAGTTGCCGATACCAGCATACAGTTCCGGTTCCAGTCCCGACAAGGTTCCAGGAGGAACCATCTTTTAAGAGGGGGGCAATGTTACGATAATTATCCTGGCCTAAAATAACCGTACATATTATGACTAATGCTGTTCTGTTTTTAGATTTTACGAGAGTATTCTATTAGCCGGCAGAAATTTACCTGAAAGGACCTTCCAGAAACGGTCGAGCCGATGTAAAAATACCCGTTTGCCTTACCGTTATAATTTCGCCGGCTAATCGAGAAGGCTGTTCGATGATTCTAGCGTAAAGGCAATGGCATATATAAAGGACATTTTATTTGGAAGGGACAGTTAATAAAGAAGATTCGCGCTCGCGATATTTATGTTACGCTCGCCTAAATAAATTATGTGTATTATTTAGTGAGAAATAAACTTATATAAATTATCGTGCCTTTTAATAAATTAAAGTAGGAACAATATAATAAATTAGTAAAGACATTATAAATTAAAGACATAACAATTAATAAATTCACAACAATACCGTAGTGTCCAGCCTGTATGGTGCCGACGTAAAATAGGCAAGGCAGCTTTCACAGCTCAATGCTTCTGGTCCATAATTTCGCTATATTGAGTATCCATTGCAATATTGCCTACTGCATACACTTCATAATTTGGCCTTGTTTAGCACCCATGGCGTTACTATCCGCTGACTGAAGTTTCTGGTCCATACCTTAATTGTATTGTATATCTATATGATCTGGTCGCCGATGACCCTAGTTCACAGTTAACATCATATTGGCGAAACAGATAAGTACTTTACAGTAAATAAAGACAAAGAAAAAAAAGTTAAGATTTAATGTCACGTATAGCGCGTCTGCTTATTCGCTTATACGTATTTCGTCCTAGCAGGACTCATCACAGCGACTCCAAGCACTCGATCTGTCGTGTAATGCAATTTTAGATTCCCCATGTAGGTCCTTTTATCGTCTGTTTTGTCTTGTAAATTGTAGAAGGCACATATTTACTCTTTATAAGTATAAGAAACCGTGGAATGCAATTTTAGATTAGATGTCATGTCAATACTTTCATCGTCGGTTTTGCCTTGGAAAATGTAGAAGCCACAGATTTAAGCAAAAATCTAAATTTTGGTTTAGACAACCAAAAAATCTTCTGATTTCTACTTTTTGGTTTATTCTCAGAGGGCGCCGTAGCGTCTTTATGAAGTAATTTCATTATTACTTCCTCTTGGCGGAAAATATTTGTTTTCGCGTTCAAGGCTTCTGCAGAGTCTCTCTGATGAGTCCTGCTATAGTAGAAGACGCAGTTAGAATGCAGTGCAGGTAAGATAGGCAGTGTATTTCTTACGGGAAAACAGCCGACCACGTTGCCGGTTTGCCCAGAGCGGCGCATCAGGACCGGATTTAAGAACCATAGCACTGGACTATACGCGTACATAACAATTGCCTACGGTTGTATAAAAGACTATCATTATTGTTTCAACTAAAGCATGATTTAATAATCGATGTATAAATAAGAGAATTATATAAAAAAAAGTAAAATATATCAAAAACTTATTATCGATAGCTTATCTATATTTATCAATTTTCAATAGTTTCCATTGTAAACATATTCTTTGGGAAATAAAGATCATTATGAAGTCATTAGGAGAAGCGAATCAGTTTTAATCCCCATTGTCCACACAAAGCAAACGTGTCTGTCGATTTTGGTACTGGCCGTTACACCAAAAACTTGTTGGCAAAAACTATGAAAGCTCAGTTCTATTTCATTTTCGCAAGCAAATGAAAGTTCCTACATCATGCAGCCGTTGCCAGTATCTGTCGTGAATTTCAAACAGGGTATGACTCTTAGTGTGCAAGTAAAACGTGTGCTATTAAATGTATTGAACTATCATCTGAACTTAAAAAATGGTGATAGCTTGACTATTACTGTGGAAAAAGTTTCGGAAAAGTGCGGTGTGAGTGTTCGCAAAATTTATGACATCCGCGAAGAGGCCCAGCAAGGAGAACTGAAACCGGTACAAAAAAGGAAGAAAAACAGTTTCTAGTCCAATTCACGTGAGAATACTTACGATGAGGGAGTGAAATCTCGAATAAGTAAAATTGTCCATGATTTTTTTTTTTCGAAACATATCACAAGCCATCGACAGCATAATGAACAGAGTGACGGATGATGGGGACCTACCAGTTTTTTCAAAAAACACATTACGTAGGCTAGAGAAGAACGGAACCGCTGATTACCACGACGAAATGGAAGAGGATCTATATGAAGAATGGTTTGAGAAGACGTTAATTCGAGAGACAAAGAAAACGTTGTCGTTTTGGATAACGCGTCATACCACTCCCGCAAATTTGATTTCCCGAAAAAATTGTGGAACAAAAGGCAAATTCAGGATTGGCTAATTGAAAAGAACATTTTCTTCGAGGAAGATTACCTAAATAGTTAATTATTGGATACTGCGGCCGCATTTACTCTGCACGACAATTGCGGAAAATATGACGTTAAGATCATAAACCAATTTAGTAAAATGAGTTTTATAAATACAAGTAACAATGAACTCGAACGACAAAGTTTAAGTGAAAATGTGCCATTAAAAAAGAAAAGAAAGGTGCTGAGACGTACAGAGATAAAACAGGCAAGAGTGAAGGGACAAAAAAAATGTTAATTAAAAGGATATAGAAAAAGCAGAAGTACAAATGGGTAACAATTGCAGGTACCGTTCGCGTCATAAAAAACTGGTACAACTCTTATAACCAAAAACCGTGTTTTTTAAGTTGTGTACGTTGGTCTTGTCACATTTGTCATTCTAATAGCTAGGGCACTGTTAGCAGTTCAACGAAAATATTATATGAAACCAGCTAAAAGCAGGGCTGTGCGACAGACCGCCAGTTTTGAGTATACTAAAAACTAAAACATTATCGAACATTCTCTATCAGTCAGTCACATTTATTTAAAGATGCATCCTAAAAAATTCTCCTATTACTATTGTAATTTTCCATAATCTCAATTAAGTACCCACACATTGATTTGTGTTTTATTATAATTTATGAAAATATTTCAAATTTTATCGCTTGCTCTATCTTTTCTCGCAGTATCTTCCCATATAATCTTCCTATTGATGATATTACGCTTATTCCTCTGTAGTTTTCGCATCGTTTTCTATCTCCTTTCTTAAATATAGATGTCATATATGCCTCCATCCATTCCTTTGGGAGCTGTTCTCCATTTATGGCTTTCTGAAATATCCATTGTATCATCCGGTGTAATTTTTTTGATCCGTATTTTATAAGCTCAGGTGAGATGCCTCCAGGTCCCGGTGCTTTCTTATTTTTGATTGTTTTTATGGCCGTTCTCATTTCCCTATCTGTTATTTCTATTTCTTGTTGTGGGGATCTGCTTCGTCTTCGCCTGTTTTCTTTTCCAATGAATTGTGGTCTTTGTTCTGTTAACAGTTCCTTGTAATAGTCCTTTCATTCTTTGTCCTGTATATTTCACAATTTAATTTTTTCTTTTATTTTGGTTTATGACTATAAATATCGTTTTTCCTATAAATTAATGAAAATTTCCTGCAAAAACCCCATATGTCAAGTCAAATGAATAAATGTCCTTCATAAAAAAATCAAAGGAAAAAATAATGTTATTTATATTGTAAACTGTGTGTAATCATCAAAATAATAAATCACTAATTTGAGAATGTCCGTAAACTTAATACGGTTCAATTAAATAACTTTTTTTTAAATATCTTCAATGTTGTAAATAATGACAAATGGGGTTTTTGCAAAGAACGCCTCAAATGTTTGCGGTAGAGAATTTGCAGGAAGATATTGAACCGGTGATAATTAATACAGGAGATGATTCAGAGGATGAAGACGATTTAGATATGGATTGCGATCAGTATTAATTCTTGTGTATTGTATGTATATACATATTTATCGTGTCGTATAGTATAGGGTAAACTACTTGCATTTTTTTTGTATATGTATATATATGTATTTACGAGTTAATAGATATTTTATGTATACAGGCATTTTTATAGAATTCATTTGTTTTTTTTAAGCAGAGGTACTATAAGTAAAATCAAACCTTAACTGTCTTTTTTATCTTTATTTACTCTTTAGGAGTATAAGCGACCAGTTCACGAAAGGTTTTTGCTTCGATATGTCGTGTAATGCAATTTTAGATTCCCCGTGTCGGTCCTTCCATTGTCTGTTTTGCTTTGTAAATTGTAGAAGGCGCATATTTAAGCAAAAATCAGAATTTTGGTTTCGAAAACCACGAAATCTTGGGATTTCTACTTTTTGGTTTTAAAGTTTTTAAGCTTGAGTCCTGGAAGTTTTTGATCGCCCTCGAATATTAAAAAAATTAAATTGTTGCGCATCAAGAGTTATAATCTAACTGATACATTACTTTTTTCATGAGCTAGCATTTGACTATCTTCATGTTTCCTCCACAAGTCACAGAAAGTGCGAACAAGATTTGTACCCATGTAGATAAAACCTGTTTCTTCACTAAAAAAGTGTCTACAGTTACGAAAAAAATAAACAACAATGGAAGGTGAATGTAACAAGTAGAATTCTCTGGAAACAAAAAGAACCTGAAGATGACAAGTGTGATTGTCGGGTGATAAAATTATTCTTGGTCAAATGAGAGGATTATATATTTTATTAACGAAATACATTTACGCCCTGAGTTATGGAATGTAGAAATCGGAATATATCGAGATCGAAAAGCATAAAAAAAGGTTGGGCTGTTGCGCCAAAAAAATTTGGAACACATACAAAAAATTTAAAAGCTCGAGAACGCACGTAAAATTGAGAAAAAAAGGTTAAAAGTGGTAGTGCCGGTGGCAAGTCAGTGCAATGTTTTACTTTCGATGTAATATCGTTTATTTTTTATTTGACATTCTTGAAAAGTTTTAAAAAGTTATTATCGAGACTTACTTCTAGACTTATGTTATCTAAAGTTTCACACCTGTTTTAAGTAAATTCGAATCCACAATTTTTTTTCCTTTAAATTTTCTTTTAACCCAACATAAGCTGCTACGAGACTAAGAACACAAATATCAGAACAAATAATAAGCTATTTTGGACATGTGCTTCGAAGAAATGGTCTTGAAAAACTTACCATCCAGGGAAAAGTAGAAGGCAAAAGAAATAGAGGTAGATCTCCCACACGATACACGGACCATATTGTTGCTACCATTGGCGCTCCATTGTCAGAATGTGCTAGAATGGCAGAAGATAGAAAAACGTGGAGGAACATTGGGAAATTTAGCTAATAGCTTCATGATATCACGATACCTGCATCAGGTCAACGACTAAGAAGAGAAGCTGCTACGACGAGTATGATTTTGTCATCCAATGTTACCCGAATGTATTGCCCGTTTACGAAAAAATTTAAGGGCCATACTGATGCTGAAATATTGCCAAGCCATCTACTGCATTCAATGTCGCCATAAATGGCTGGACCATTTAGAAGCACGTGCTCGTTTAGAAGCACTTTAAATATATTTTTATATTAAATAAAGGAGATTGATTTTTAAGGTGAATTTACATTTTAAGGACATATTTCGGATAAGAACAGTGCTTGTAGCTAATCTGTCGTTTTAGACCATTTAAATACAATTTGTAAATAATTGTGACGTTATCAGAGCTAGTTGATAAGGTAATTTAATTATAATACCATGTACTTTTAATTGCAATTATTTATAAACTTAGCCATCAGTCATTTCGCTAATCAGCCAAAATTTTTACAAAGATTTGGACTAAAAAATTCAATACGGAAAACATCTTTCAGATAAAAGGTGCTATTTAATACGTCAAAAAATATACATTCAATATTTTATCAACTCGGACAATGCTGGATAAATTGTCAAATACATATTCAAGCAAAAATTCACACTGTTGGAAAATGCTTCCAGCTTAACCTCGATACAAGGACAAGGATAAAACAACAAGGATAATTAATGGTCAAAATACTTTATAAAAAGTCAGTCATTAAAGTACATGTGCGTAGAACTACATAAATAAACATTTAGAAAACCTAAATGAACTATTAATAATTATACTTCGGGTAATCTTCTTTTTTGTGTGCCATGCCTGTTTTCAAGTGGTGACTATCATGTTAACAAGTTGCTGGAATGCTCCTCGTTCGGTAGCTACATGAAACAGTTACTGGACCGTCCGATCTGTCCATCGTCTAATGTTAGGAAGCCAGGAGAGTTGCTTTCCTCCGACCCAGCGTTTTCCAGCCTTTTCTTTCGTTGACATGAGTATTGGACTTTCTCATTTTGATGGTATCGATCTATTCTCGCTCTTTGTGCATGGTTTCTAACATACGTTAATTGGATATGTATGCTGTCTACGGGATTTTGAACATGCGACGGTAACACCACAACTAACACTTCAAATATATCTAGAGTTTTGACATTTATTATCCAAGTTTCACACCCATAAAACAAAGTAGACCAGACGTAACACTTAAGCACTCTTAGACGCTTGTTCAACGAAAGACTTCTAATGTATAATAGAGAACGCCAGCTAGTGAAGATTTGCGTGCCAGTTCTATTCTGGTCGAAATTTCCTCGTCGCTCTCAACCCTGCAGTCAATCCAACTTCCCAGATATCTAAGTGTTCTAACCTGTCCAGGGTTTTCTACTCCGGGTATATAATGGCATGATATAGTTAATAATTACTAAAATGGGATCAGCTACGCAAACAAGTAATAAAGCGGGATGAGGTAATACCCCTAGATTATTCAAATAATTATCTATTACAAAATTCAAGCACTTATTACATAAAATTAAAATAACCAATTACAGTACTGTTGGCCATTCATAATTTCCTGGGATGATTTTGTTTGCTTTTTAGCTTCATTTACAGTGAGGTATATAAAAATAGATAAGTTAAATAATGGATTTAAAATAAATATCTCACTAGAATTAAAACAAGAAGTAGAAGACCTGAAATATGAATATTGGGTACGAAAACATTTGGATATAATAAGTAATGAAGGTAGAGAATAAAAAAAAATAAAATAAATTCTGAAATATGATGCGGAAAACAAACATATCGCTTGAACTTAATAAATACCTCACAAAATAATTCGAAGTCAATAATTTGGTAATTTTTTAACATGCAATTATGATAACACCAAAACCAAGTTATCTCAGATATTGAACATAGTGGACAGCGGTATCGAAGTAAATTATTAATGGAGCTAAATAAAAGTGATAAATGTACGTTATCTAAAATACACTTTGCAAGTGATTATGCAGCTTATAAAAAAGGACAATCAGATCAATCGGACGATGTTATGCATCACTAGTATAGTACAGACTAAGTGCTATTTCTTGAAATTTGAGGGTAGCACATTTTGGTGAAGAAAAATGTAATCTATAGTACAAAAAAATCACTGATAAAGAGCCATTTGCTAGAGTTCGGTGTTGTTATACAAAACTCAGCTGTCACTAAATGTTGCTTGGTTTATGAGATTCTTTATATGGCTTGATTTTTGTGTTATTTTTTATGTTTTAAATTAACTGCTAATAAAAATAATAAACCACATGAACGTCCTGTTGATAATTTGTATTAGTGTTAATGATAATAGGAGACTTGTTCACCCACCTTTAGTCCTAAAAAATTTAATGGCAAATATATCTACAATTAAGGCACATATCCCATTACTCCACCCACCGATGTTTACCCTGCTTATAGACTTCTTGTGGCTTTTGCTCGAAGAATTCTTTTACGGAAAGTTGTCTTCTTTTTCAATTCGTCTTTTTTCAATTCGTCTTGTGTTTTGAAGGATTTAACGAAAAAAATAGAATGATACAGACAAAATCAAATACAGCAGCATGCAAAAAGGGTCTCAGATACGTATCTTCGCTTCTATTGGTTCAGTTGTGACGTACGGCGTCTCAAATGATGGGATTTAACGAATATAATACGCCGGCGCCGGTGGAGAAAAAATAAACATGGCGGCATGTAAAACGCCTTAAACTAGTAGCAAGAAAACGGCTTAACGCACACGTTCTTTTTGGCTATATTGTATTACTGTGTCCCATTTTTGAAAGTTGGAGATCATATCACATTTTTTTATTTGCGGCAGCTTCAAATAGATCTGCGGATGTCTTATGGGTGAGAGATTCGAAAATTTTAAGCTGGAATGTCCTTCTTGGCTTGGACCACTTCTTCAAGCGATGTTGTCCTTTGCGATGATGTATTATGAGGTTATAATTCCCTGGGTATCTCATTAAATGCACAAAATATTTCAGCATTCGAATCTTTATTGTGTTCAATATTTTCGTGCAGCAGAATAACACCAAGTGAGAGCTTTCCTGGAAGATTTCGTCTTATTGCTTGATATAGCTAGTTCAATGTTTCATTATACCGGTTTGAGTTAATATGCATATTAAGTTAAACTTATCACTAGGTTCTGTAAACTCTATCAGCAAGGGTCTTTCATGGTCGAAAATAAAAATGTTAACACGCCCTTGCCTACAGAAGGTTGACTTTAAACTTCTTTCGTAACGGAGAATTTGTCTGTTTTCATTGCATCGATGAAAGTTTACTGGAATGCTTAAAATAATGACATCACGATTCGGCGCCAGCAATTATTGATGAAAGAAAGTCATGACAGTTTTTCTGCACTGCGTGAGATGTTGCAAAGAGAAACCCATTCGCAAGCTTTTTTGGTCCTCTCGATAAACGTTGCTGTAGTATATTCCTGTAGTAAGTGAGTATATTCCTGTCCCCATACCCTGTTAGTTAGGGTACTCCTTGTTTCTTCATACCTTCCTATCTACTACACCCTATATAAATTCTTAAAATTGTATTTTTTTGTCATGTGGTCTGGTTTCTCATTAAAAATGTCCTTCTTCACTGCGTGACTGCTTTATTCTGTGGGCTCCCAATCTTGCCTCTCCTTGTATTATCAAATGCAAGGGAGGCAGGGCTAGTAGAGCCTCCAAAGCTGCTGTTGGAGTAGTATACATAGCACCAGTTATCCTCATACACGTAAGTCTTTGCACTTTGATGAGTTTGGCTTTTGCAGCTGTTTCAAATGTCTTAGTCCACCACATCGTCGATGTATAGGTAATTGAGGGTTTGATCACCATGGCGTAAACCCAGTGCACCATGTCCGGTTTTAATCCCCATTTCTTTCCATGCATACGCCTGACCCTCATAAGTGTTGTAAATGCACTGCTTTTTATTTTTTTTAATTGTCGGCCCCAAGTAAGTTTCGAGTCTAGTATAACCCCGAGATAATTTACCAGTTCCTTTGGCTGATTTTTTTGTCGCTGCAGTTTTAGAGGACCTAATCCATCTAGTTTCCGTCTGCATGCAAAAGCGACTATAGTTAATTTTTGTGGTGAATTTTTGTTGTTTTATGACCATTTACCTTTAAAGTTCCTATTAGTCCGTCCATCACCAGATTCCACAGCAGTGGGGATATAATTTCCCCTGTGGACATCCTCTGTCGACCTAGGCCAGCACGGTCTCTCCAAGGATAGTGGTATTTACCACTCTATTCCTGAGCGCAGATTCGATCCAGTTCAAACACATGTTTTCGACTCCTTTACGTCTTAGGGCATTGATAATGTCCTGCTTTATAGACATGTTGTTCTTGATGTATTTGAGTGTGTACCAATGTTTCATCTCTAATAATAATTTCTGTCGAGCAGATTCTCTAATATCTTCTGTAGGAATGACATTAGACTTATTGGTCTTAGAGACTGCCTTTTCCCGTTCTCTTGTCCCCGGTTTAGGGATGAAAGTTACTTTAATCTCTCTCCATACTTTAGGTATGTACCCAAAGGCTACATTACTTCTGAGTACATTGCATATTCTGCTGTACAAAAGTTCCGGTCCCTTTTGTAATAACACTGGATATATACAACCATTCCTGGTGATTTATAGAGCTCGCATGAGTTTATTGCCCATGCTATTTTTTCATAGTTTACAATCTTTTTGACTGTCTGCCAGTTAGTTTTTGAGGACCCCTGCAGAGCCTCGTTGCCTACTGATTCCCAGTCAATTGGTGATTCAATTATTTGTGATCCAGAGAAGTGCACTCTGAAGAGCTCTTCGGCCGTTTCTCTTCTTGTATTGGTATACTCGCCCTTGTCATTTAGGAGTGAGTTAATTGGTTGTGTTTTCTCCTTTGAGAGCACCTTTTGAAGTGTAGCACAAGCATGTTTTCAGTTTCCTCACAGTACTTCCTCCATGTGCCTCTCTTGGCTTCTCTTAAAGCTGCATAGCACTCCGTCCGCGTGGTTCTGTATTCTCTCCCCACTTACTCTGGTTCTGTTTAATAACTTCCTCGTCCTTTATCTAAACATAGACAGTTCTTTATTCCACCATGGCATATCGCTGGTGGAACTGCTTTCCGTTAGAGAGCAGGCTTCTTGAAATCTGCCATTTCTAGATCCGTGGCGTCATTTATCGTTCTCCTCATTCTCGACAGATGTTGGTCTAGACCTTCCTTTCTCAAGCTTATTTGCCAATCAGCCGTATTCATTTACAACCGTTGTCTACCGTTGATAATAATGCTCAAATGTATTGAATCTTATCATATCCAACACTGGGCAGTTGCACAGAAAGTGTTAGACCTAAGATGTTAAGACCTAAGATAATTCGCAGATAAAAGCCTTCAAATATTTAAGACCCATTAGTTCGTACTAGTGGTTACGTTTCATGCGTTCCACCCAGTCCAATATTGTTTTTTACGCAGAATAGAGCGACACCTGTTATTAAACTTTCATGGCTTAAGGCACTAAACTTAAGACACATGTAATAGAAGAAGAGGACCTTTTCAACATAAAGTCTGAAAATATTATTAATTAAAAGGAATATGACTAGTTGCTATAGTCAATCAAAATTCATTATAACAGCTGAAAATAGGGGTAAAATAGGTCCCATACGTTTTAATGTGACTTCCGTCCTAACAAACATACACATTTAATAAAGAGTAACAAAAACTAGTTACAATTTACATATGAATTAAGATTACAGATTAATATTTAAATTTTTATGCTACACCTATAATAAAAACATTACTAATTAAATAACTTTATCTCCTTTGTTTATAGTATGTGCTTCAATAATTGTTTTCAGTTTAGACATAATCAATATTCTTTTAGGATAAAATAATTACATATTTATTTATGTTTTTGAATTTTCTGATAAAAGTTGTATTGATAAAATATTCAATGGTAGCAATATTTATCTACTAGAAAAATATCAATATGTTATCTATAATATATACGCGAATTTAAAATTAATCAATGTCTACATTGTGTGCTACTTTAAATTAGAAAAGTATAAATAAAACAGGAAATGATTTCTAGTAATGAGACTTGTAAATTAAAAACAACTATTTTTAGAGATGTTTGAAGTATATACCTTTAAAACTTGGAAATTTATTTCGTAATTGAAGGAATTGACAAATGATATATTACTGGACAAAGTTTATGCATCAACAAAGTTTTGAGTATTAAGATTTTTGCAACTTTCCGTCATATTACTTACGGATTATTACACTCAATTATTTAATAAATTAGAATTACGGATAAAACAACTACGTGAATAAAGTGACTGAATCGAATGTTAAAATCGTTTCGAACAAAATGGATTTTCTATGAACATAAATGAGAACAAAACTTATTAGAATTTCAGCACGAAAGATTAAAATATTTTAACTTTACTTATCACCATCATCTATCATTATCTAAAATGATAGTAAATCATTTAAAAGGTATAAGAAAAAACGGCAAACCTCTGGAAGGCCGCATTGGGCTGAACGTTTACCGTCGATAACAAAATGGAGAGGACCGCTAAATCCTCAAGAAACAGAAACTTAAGAAGAGGAAAAAGTATTCAATCGTCATCATTCTCTTTGATTTAATCCCTGTCTGGTTTAGAGGACCCATACGAGGTCCTAGGGTAGTCAACAACAATGAGAAATAAGGAGACTCGGATAAAAGATCGTAAAAATCAAGCTAACGGGGAACTGAAAAAATGTTTGAGAAAACCTCCGTAGGGTAAAAGGAAGGATGGGCCTGAGACTGAGGTAAAGTCGCGTTTCACCACGTCAGCCATCCCACCATTGGAGACCTCAGGAAGATGTGTCAGACCGTCTCCCAGAAGACTGAAACGGAGACACTGACACAAAGAAAAAAGCGTACCACGTATGATATGATAGTCTCTAAAAAAAGATGGAGATTACAACCAGATTCTGCAAACGGTAAAACGGCCGCTAAGACGTCCGGTGCCACGAAATCAGTCAGGTCGACGAGTACCAAAGATCTCATCTTTCTAGAAAAGGATCAAGAGGAAGTTAAATAAAAAGGAGGACGGCTTGACGGCCTTCCAGTTAGGGGATGAAGGAAAGAACGTTACCCCACACATTAGCAGCATGTCAGCGGACGCAAATAAACAAGAAATAATAAATTCCTTCAATGAACAAGTCGGCAAGTGGGACGACATCTACAAAATAGGTGACTTAAGACCGCTACGAGAAGACACCCAGGCGACCACACTGGTAGTTCCTGTGAGGATGGCGGAAGTTATCCTCGGTAGAGGGTATATCAGAGTGGGAATAGTCAGCCAGGTAGAAAAACGTCTGAGAGTTATTAGATGCAGTAAGTACTGGGTCTTTAGCCATGAAACCGCGAGTTGCAGAGGACCAGAACGCAGCGATATGTGCTGTCGCTGTGAAAAGAAAAAGCACGGCGTAAAAGAGTGTCAAGTAAAATACTGGTATATTCTGTGTAATGCAGAACACAGAACAGGAAATCTGGATTGTTCAGCATTTGGGGAAGCCCTGAAAAAGACCCGTGATGCCGAAAGCAGGGTTTATCGAAGAAATCGAGGTCTTTGAGTTCTCGAAGGCCTGCGAAGAAATAAAGACGATGTTTACGCCGGAAGAGCAAAGCCAACACACGACTTACCTTACACAAAACCTTTAGAAACCAAAGCAGATCTCTTGATTGTCACAGAACCTAATAAGAGCATCGCTACGAATAAAGGCTGGATATATGATAATAACATCGACGTACCCATAAACATACTAAACAAAAAGGTGTGCGTCGATAAACTAGTAATAAATGAGGGGTATGTAACAATATAAATTCATAAGATATCCATAATAGCATGCTATATTTCCCCAAGTATTAACAGATATCACTACAGACAACATGTAGAGAATATAATCGACACGTCGCAGAGAGAGAAAGATTTGTTAGTACCCAGATACAAAACCGGAAAGTCCATTCTATGAGGATCCCGCCGAAATGACGAGAGGAGTAAACTTTGGAACGAATGGATCTACGCGGCGGACCGTGTAGTGGTGAAAAACGGAAAACAAACAATTGTGAGAGGTACATAGGAAAGTCATATAGATATTACCCTAACAAGCAACAGTGTTACCAACAAGATTAACGATTGGGGTATACTGAATAAGAACCTTTTCGAAATTGGCACCAAGGTCACAAAATACGGCAGGAAGAGACAGTAAACTTCGACAGGAACTTAGGTAGGCACAGAAACCAAGAAGAATATTAGAAGGCATATAAAAGTACAAAAAAGAAATAAGTAGAGAAATTAAAAGGGTAAGTTGACAGAACTTGTGTGCCGCGCTGGAAGAAGATTGCCATGAAAAGTCTAAGGTTCGAGACTCCTTATAAACTTTGAGAAAAAAAAAAGATGGAAATAGCGAATACCCTATTTAGAAGGAAGCCTGACAACACATTTTTACGGATAGACAAAAATATTCGACCTGTAGAGTTTACTACTAAAGGTGCTTGAATGATTCAAGCAGTAGAAAGTATAAAGACACGTAAAGCACCAGGTCCAGATAAAGTAACGCCAGAGGCAAAAAAGCAGGTAGTAAAGAGAAACCTAAATTGATACGTAGAGTATTCAATGAACTTTGGAATATGCAAAAATTCCCAGATCAAATGAAGTTAGCTAGACTCTTATTATTACCAAAACCCTGAAAGAACCCGCCCTATGCTTACTAGATTGCACAGGAAAATTCTATTTCTCCGTTTGTTTTACGGGGAATCGCTCGATTGTAATTTATAATATTGTTATTTTGTTCCTTTTGTTATTGTTTTACGAGAAATCCTTCGACTGTATTGTACGTCCTTTTTATTTTGTTTTCCTTGTCAGTAATACACAGAAACACGTTGCTGTAGTCAGCGTTGTTAAATTGAATTCATACCGTAATGTCATCAAAAGTTGAAAGAAAAAAAAAAGGTGAAGCCTGAAAATAGCTTTCGGGATCCAGCAAAACTTAATCTGGCATAGTATTGCATTCACATCCGTAAATCGCAATATTTCTTGCAAGTGATTAAATGTGCCGACGGATGCTGCTGTTGCCGCTCAAGGAGTGGATTGAAATCTGTCTTTACGGATTTCCTGAAGTCAGCCTCCCCAATCCTTCAAATCCCAAGTAAGGTCATGTACTTTGTCAGATAAAGGATCATGCAAGTTTTCACCTCTTCTTGTGAGGTTTTAATTTGATCTGTCGCCGCCATTGAAAGAAATTAACCAGGTGCCCTACGATTTCCTTTGTCCATCACTACACTGCATTGTGCGCTACATTAACGAATCGATTGGCTAAACGAAGACGAAGTTGACGCAAGTGGTTTAATAATTCCAGAACCCTTTCGTCTGCTCTCCGGATGCCAGTATTGAAAGCATCTGAGTGTCTGTCAAACCTACGGACAGAGGAGTACTTAGTAACTCCAATTGAATTGTTTTTTAAATGCCTATCTCTTTCTTCCAATCTTATCAACAAAAGATTTAGAAACTCCATCAGTAGAGTTACGACATAGCCTGGAGCAGATATTAGATCTAATCACAACCCTTTAGTCGCCGATACAAGAGTTAGGCTAAAACGAATAGAGAAAAAACAGCAAAAGAATTTTACTATATCAGATGTCAACAAAAGTAAAATAGAAAATTATGTAAATAATCACATGAAAGAAATAAAAACGACTGAAAATATTGAGAAAACAGGCAATACAAGGACAAGGCAACGAATATAGAAAAAACAAAGAGAAATAGAGCAAAAAATACAAGCGGCTAAAATAAAGTGGCTTCAGAAATGGAGGAATTATAAAAGAAGCTGATGTTAAATTTGCAGCACAAGAAAGTTCGTGAAGTTTCTGGCCTAAATAATAAGAAAAACACTAATACTTTAGTATATATTGCAGGAAAAATTATCGATAATGAACAAGAAATATTTGAAGCACGGAGTAATTATATAATTGAATTGCTCCAAGATGAGATGCCAAACATACAAACAAACAAACAAACATATAGTAAATCAGGGAGGGCCTGAAATTTTAAAATCTGATTTTCTTTATACAATATAATCAGTTAAAACCAAGAAAGCAACTGGACCAGACAACACCCCATCTTCATCTTCACGTACCACATCCTTTTAGAACGTTGGTTACCATTATAGTCATCGTAATTTTATTCACTACCACCTGAAATAACATCTAAACTCTTAAAAAGTATACGATATTATAAGGGAACCACATCAGTGCTCTAGTTAAGCTTTTTAATGCTATATATACAGTATAGCCCAAAATAAACAGTACTGAACTTGTAATTATTTTATTGTTTTAAAAAATACATATTATTGACACTTTATAACATATTCTAAATGAGCTCCTCTCTCAAGACAGACTTCATACCGATATTCCAGATTTCTCGTAATGTTATGGAATAAAGGTTGTCTCAAGTCCGCGAAGAAGGCTTTGTGGTGCCCATTTAAAAACGGCAGTTTTAGTCAGTAAATCGTAAAATGAATTTGTTTGGAAAATGTCCCTGAAGAAATTGACGAACTGCGACAGCAGTATGGCGAGTTGCCCCATCCTACTGGAAAAATTGGTCTCGAAATGTCAAATTACTTGCACGACAAAATTGACGTAGATCAGGGATAAAGCGTGTTAAAATTTATATGTACCTCTGTTGATTAAGTGTGACTTGCCTACCATTTTCTTTGATAAAGTATGGACCAATGATTCCGTGTCCCGAAACTACACACCAGACACTATGTAAAGGAACTTCTTGAACTTCATCTGGTCTGGCAAAGCCCATAAATCGATTTGTACGACGATTTACATGGCCTGACAAATGAAAATGTGCTTCGTCTAAAAAAACATACATTTTTCAAAAATTCAGGGTTTTTATACTGTAATGCAAGAATTCTGGCACAATATTCCACTCTACTGTGATAATCCCTGGGATGTAATTGTTGATGTACCTGAATCACATACGAAATGCACCCAGCTCCTTCAGGATTCTTTGCAAGGAAGTTCGTTTTAAGCCAAATTGCAACGCTGTTCTTATCTGGCTGGCTTTCGGATTTTCCAAGATTCGCTCAAAAACACGTTTATGGTTATCGTTGTTGTTAACTGTCCTGGGACGCCCTGAGTTTCCTTTTTGTTGGCACAATACATTACCCGTATTTCTAAACTTTTCAACAACCTTCAAAATTACAGCATTACTTGGAGAACGTTTATTAAACCGTTGTGTGAATTGATCACACACGTATTGCAGACTTGCACTATTACGTCGGCCGATTCCACATGAGCAAAAATATTGCTTCACAAGAAACACTTTCTCCTCTGTACTTTTTACCATACTGTGTACTACATCATTTTTAACAATTAGGCCTTAATAATTAGGATTACTTGACAGGTCTATAGTAGTTATTTTGAATATGATGCGCGCACAAAGAGAAATCTATGTTTCAGTTTCAGTACTGTTTATTTTGGGCAATACTGTACTACTGGTTAAAATAACTGAGGAATGGTTAAAGTTTGTTTTTGTAACAATTCCGACGAAACGGCGGGCAAAAGGATGCGACGAATACGGATTAATTAGTTTGATGATCTGCACATTGAAAAGTTTTTTCTTCGCATTATTTATTACGAAATAGACCTAGATGAAACCCAGTTTGGATTTAGGAATGCGCTAGGTACCAGTGAAGCATTTGTTGGCTTAAATGAACTCCTCCAAAAAATGACAAGGCCAACATAAAGATATTTATGTGGCTTTCAATGATTAAAGGCTTTCGATAGGGTGAAGCATGAAACGCTTTTGAACATATTAAGAACCTAAGTAATTGATGGTATAGACCTGCGTTTCTATGAATGTTTCTAGGACAAAATTTATGATTTCAGTCGAAAAACCTCAGGGCAATACTTCCCTACAGATAGATCAACAAAATATTCAGAGAGTTACTAACTTTAGATATTTGGGATGCTACATTGCAGACCAACTAGATCCAAGTAAAGAGATCAAGTGCAAATTGAAGCACCTCGTACAACGATTCGAAAAATGACATTATTTTTCGAAAAGTAAAATTACGTCAAAGAATGATCAAATGCAAAAGGTATCAAGAATACGATTTTAATTTGAATAAAATGTTTTATTTCAGTTACATTTCCGTTTCTAATTGTATTGCAAAATGCAGAAATAAATATATTGGTTAATGAATTTATTATTAAAAAAAGTTAAGTTAAAAGATACAAGAATGCATAAGAAAAACCATAAGGGATGAAGCCAAAAATGTACGTAAGAATGGAGTAGGGATAACGTAAAAAAATTGTAAGAGTAGCAGTCAAAGTTTATTATTGTGAGTTCGAAATCTCTTTATTTTATTTACTATTATCGCAAATACGATTAAAACAATAACAGTTGCTTTCATAAAGTCCTCGTAGACATACCGTCTCAGGACTTGCAACTTAATGTAGAGTCATATGTCGCCATGTTACCAATCCAATGGTAACTTTACCATCTTAATTTTATACAAGAAATAATGTAAACTAAATTTCAATTAGTAATTTTTAAAGGGTTTTTACCCCCATATTTAGTTGCTTCATTCATGTATTAACCTGACACTGATGATGGAATATTTATTCCGAAAACGTTTTGTCTATTTAATATAGCCCGACTGGGTTTTTATATACCTTTTTATAAAGGATTTTATTAAAAAAATTTTAATATATGGTATACAGCCAACTAAAGGAACTTAGTTTCCTTGTGGAAAATTAAATAGCTTTTGTATGCAATTTATGCATTTTGCTGTAAATAGCAAAAATCATTAAAAGTAGAAAATTTTGAAGAACTGTACCCTGCTTAAAATTAGTCCTATTATAGCTTTCTACAGTAGGCAATTCTAAGGGTAATTGAATTTAATGTACCATTGCATTATACCTAAAGCAGCATAGAAAAGTCATAGAACAATTTTTGTGAAAAAATAGAGAGAATGGTCCGAAAATGATGTGAGTGAAAAATCATATCTCGAATAATGTAAATTTTAAAGATTTCTACCAGATGCCATTTTGAAGAGGAAAAATAAAAGTTATTTTTCTGTAAAGCAATGCCTGTACCTATACTCTCGTGGAAAAAAGTTATGTGTTCCTGCTTTTTTTGCTTCGGTTTTTGAATTATTTTTGTAAAAAAAATTATTTTTAACTTTAAAAGGTGACATTTCGATAGGAAATTTAATTTTAAACAACTTTTCTGTAGATGTATATGTACAAAAAGCACAGAGAATTCACCCAAATGCACCCTAGTGTATAGGAACAAATTCACCCCTTTCTCAAAAACGCATTAAATGGTAGTGGTTTTTTCATATTTGGTATCCCATTCACCATATGAAACAAGAAAACCCCTTTAATGCTGTAGTTCCTTTCTAAAGTACATAATCAATAGCCGCCTATAAACTGTTTAGTAAGAACTATTATCAGTATTGGGAGAAACTATCACAATCAGGAAAGCCCTAATTAAATGAAATGCTAACTTCAGAAAAAAAAAAGAAACAGATACATAGAAATTAAGAGTTGAGTATATAGGTACTGCTATATACAACATTAATAACAATTATTTTCTTTATGACACCACTGATAGTTGTCTACTCCATAGCATAGAGAAAGTAGTACTAGTAGAACTTATTATAAAAATGGAGAATGGACTTCCAAAAACCCAGATTCATGAAAACTATGTATTGTCATGTTTTTCAAAGTAATGATTATATAAATACTAAAAAAGAGAAAATATGTCCTAAACATTAAGTATTTTTCTCTCTCCTAAACAATTTAAAATTTTGACTTATAGGTTTAGACTTTAACCATCAATATGTATCATTGAACGATGTTTGTTCGATGTAGAATTGAACAGGCAAGAAACTCATTTCAAAAATTCAAGCCTCTATTATCCAATAACTCATTAAATTTGGAAATCCGTGAAAAGTTTACAAGATGTTACGTGTGGTCTGTACTTTTGTATGGATGTGAAACTTGGACTTTAAACGCCGATATCATGAATAAAATCGAGGCGTTTGAGATGTGGTTGTATCGAAGGATACTAAAAATTCCATCGACTAGCAGAACCAGAAACGAAGAAGTTCTTCGAAGAATGGGACATCGACGAACTCTATTAAATATTATTAAGAGGCGTAAACTAGAATATCTTGGACATATAATCAGAGGACCAAGATATGAGTTCCTTCGGCTAATTCTCAACGGTAAAATCGAAGGAAAGAAATGGATAGGACAGAAGAAACTCTCTTGGTTGAGGAATTTGCGGCAGTGGACAGTTTTGACAGCGGACCAATTGCTACATGTAGCGCAAGACCGAGATCAGTATAAAAATATTATAAGCATGGTAGTCGCCGACGTTCCGTAGGGATATGGCACTCTAAGAAGAAGAATGTATCATTGGTTTTATACTCATATTACATGTCCTTGAAAAAAGGTTATGCATGAACCAATGTAACTTGTTTTTATAGGTGTGGCCCATAAGTGGGATAAATATATAAGCCAGTGTATGGCTTTGCTTTAATTTTTCATCTTCTTTGTATGTTAGGTCTTAAGACCTGTTGTTTCTGTCTGATTTAGCAGTATTTGCGATGTTGACTGCGTTGACTGCCAGCTATCTCTCCATCTTTTAGGGGTTCTGCATTGTGGTCTTTTACCTTCTGATTTTCCATCTCTTACTATTTGGCCAAGTCTCTCTCTTCCCATTCTGTTAATGTGTTGGTTTCATTCTCATCTTCTTTTGCTTTTCTGGTATTCAGATTAACATGGATATGAAAAGACTCAGAAATAATCAATTTTTTATAGAAATTTCAACTATTTGTGACACACTTCTCTAAATATTATGTTTATTTCTTCTTCTTTCTTCATATGTTATTTACTTGGCTGCATTTTAACAGTTGTCACTTTGAGAATATAGCTTTCAGCTCTTCAGAATATTGTCTCTATGTCTCTGATATTACACCAATCCCTTGTTTCCTAACCACAAATGTTTGTTTTCTTCCTGGGCCACAGCATTCCTGTATCTTTCCTTGTAAGAGTAGTTTGGGAATATAGTATTTGCTTCCCACAAGGATATGGCCAAGGTAGGAAATGTTTCTTTCCTTAACTATGTTGAGAAGTTCTTGTTCGCAGTCTGCAGTTCTTAAAATTGCTTCATTTGTGGCATGTGCAGTCCATAGAACTCTTAAGAGTCTCCATAAAGTCCACATTTCAAATGCTTCAATGTGATTCAGTGATATAACCTTAAGAGACCACATCTTAGCATCATGGAAAACATGGACATGTTACATGGACTATATGTAGATGTACTACCTCACAACATGTATTCTATAGGCAAATGAGAGGCTGCAAGCTAATAGGAAATTTTAAT
This sequence comes from Diabrotica undecimpunctata, assembly GCF_040954645.1. Taxonomy (NCBI): domain Eukaryota; kingdom Metazoa; phylum Arthropoda; class Insecta; order Coleoptera; family Chrysomelidae; genus Diabrotica; species Diabrotica undecimpunctata. The sequence goes on along the minus strand of NC_092808.1, from coordinate 95,804,771 downwards.
ACTTTAACTTCTTCATCGCAATCCCATTTTTTGTTGACAGTGGAGCACAGTATAGTATTAATTATCAGCTGTCGACCTATTGCCATAAATTTTGTCTTTGGCCATAAATATTACAAAATAAAAATTGATTGAATTTTTGGTAGATTTCAGTTATTTGATAACAATGATTCTATAAATAAAATACTGCCAACTATTGTTTTCTAAATATTCACAAAATATATTACAAATTCCCAGACATCAGTTGTCTTGACCTGACCCACCCATTTGGTGAGGTCAATCTATGAACTAAACTATGAAATATGACATTACTGAAAACATTTAATTGTCTGCAATGCCTTCTCATAGCAAGACAGAGTAAAAATAGTTTTTGCATTAGTAAAATAGTTGAAGTATTTATCTTCTTCTTCTAAGAGTTGTTTTTAATACTTTATATTGAATTCAATATGAAATTAAAATAGTTAATATTTTTAGGATTCATTTTTTTGTTCTTCGATGGGGATATTCGACATTTTGCATGCTAACTAAATAATAGCTACAATCTTTAGTTAAAATGTAGTCTTATTTTTTACATTATATTACCTGAACAACAATGTTTTGCAAATAGCATGTCAATGACTACAAATACTAATATATATAGCAATTATATGTACCAAAAGCATTTGATGGGATTGGATAGTTTACTTGATCTATACTGATTTTTCCAAAGCTTTAAATACAGTTCATCATAAAATTTTAGACTGTGAGTTAGGTTACTCAGGATTCCTTCATTTCCTAGTTTAAAAGTTTTTTTTTTGTAAACAGATGATAAAACAAGTTTTATCAACAATCTAGTTAGTTGTCTAGATGACTTCTTATAAATTATTGTTTGCTGATATATTGAAATTGTATATGAGAATTGCTAATGAAAATTATTGTGTTAAGCTACAATATTTGTATAAAATTAAATAATAAAAATTGTGATATTTTAACTTTATCTAAGAAATATCATACTATATTTTATAGCTACATTAGTAATATGCCATTAGACCAGGTACATATTACAGAGCCGTTATTTATAATATTGATTTAAATAAAAGATTTATTTAAAGTTGTTTATTCACTTTCAGGATCGACAGATAGATAGATTCAATGAGGTGACATTTGGCCTATTCCACTGCAACCTTTTCAGATCTATTGTGGTCCTTGTGGCTTTTGCATTTGCCAGGTTGTCACACAGACACAAAATATGCTCTGTTGCACTTTCCTAATAAAGAAATGTTTTAACATCCTGAATTGTAGATATGTAAGATTAGGTTTGGAATATAAATGTTCCCCAACCATAATGGGCATATAGAGTTTAGAAAACATACAAATACATAAAAAGTACTGTGATTTGTTGATTTAAAAACAAGGAAACAAAATATAAAACATTGAGTGTGATACATTGCCTGAAACACAAAAAAGTAAAAAGGAGAGTATTATAAATACCTTTGCGTTCATATATCTAAGGAAAAAGTCCAATAAAAATGATTTGCCATGACGGAAAGCACCAGCAACAGATATAACAACAACAAATCGATCTTTTAGCTCTTCTTTCATTAAAACTTTCTTAAGAGCTTCTTCATCTAATTTGAAAGAATGATCTTCATCTGCAACTACAATAGGAACTGCATGTGGTTTGGTCATGGTATCCTCATATTCGAATTCATCTGTAATTAAGTGTATAACATAATTTATTAAATCTCTCACAATTATCAAAATAAAAAATAATGTGGTATGTTAATTTTAAAGAACAAAGTTCTTTAAAATAGCTTATCCAATTACAAACAATATCTGACAAGTTCCAGATCTGTAAGTAATAGTTATGTGTGAATGGCCTTTATTTATTTTTTTATGCCCAAGAGTGATAACTCTCCTGTTGTTTATGGCATGGCAAATATTGGGAAACATAAGTAAAAAAAGGACTACACTATTTATTTATTTTTTAAATAAGGACAATAAATTTTATTATAGACAATATTTAATTACTGAACAATTAGTTAATTATTAATTATTATTATTAAGTTAGATGAAATAGGTACATTTCATACTATATATAAGAAATTGTATATTCTATATGGAAACAAACAACAGGTATCAATTTGCATAATTTTTAATTTCTTTGAAAAATATTTGTATGAGCATTATTTGATTTGATATGCTGTATCTCAAGTGCATTCTTAATAGAGCTTTTCTGAGTGTTTGAAACATCTACAACTGATTGTAGATTTTTTTAAATCCAACTTGAGTTTGTTTAACTGTCTCAAAAAGTTCTGCTGAAAAGGGGTGTTTTCAAATTACAATTACTTAAATCTTCATATTTTTGAAACTTAGAGGAGCACAATGATAGTTGGTATAAACAAATTTATACACTGAAAATTTGTTTTATTTCTGATTTAAATTTATACTTCATTACGGTAGTTTTGTACAAGTTTACCTTATATTTCAAGGGGATCATTTGGCCTTACAGACCTTTCTACACTGTGAATCAATTTACTTTACATATTAACTGTAATTTACTGTTTGAAACAATAGTAGGATAATTTGGGCTATATTTTTATAAAACTAATTTTATAAAACAAAAACTTAGAAGTATAATAGTTTGCTCTCACTAGATAAGTATGCTATACCTAATTATGCTAAAGGTAATGACAAAACAAGGCAAATGAATAGGAATGCGTAATATTTGCTACTTCATTGTTACCGTACATTAACCATAATATTATAAATTCACATGAACTATCACATTTTATATATATTCTTTTACCTTCTGTTGAGTGCTGTTTTTCTTGAATCAATTTTCGATTTCTTATTTGAGACATAGTGTAATTATTCTTATTACGATTTACAATTGACCCCTTCAAAGTTGAAACAACCAATTTTGGCATGACATGACAGATAGCGCGTTGTCAGGTTAACATAAAAGTTACTAAATTTGTACACCTGAAGGTGCCTAAACAATGACGAAAATCACTTAACACGAGTGGCTGACAGCCTCTACTGCCGTTTTAGTAATAACACAACTAACTGAGAAGAATTTCAGTTTCAGACTGACAGTGACAACTGACGACGTTCACCAAATTTTAATATTCAAAAAATTCTAATGAAAATGTAAAATACATAATAGCTACTTACTAAAGTTTTTAATTTTTATTTAAAATTCATTTTGTTTTTCGTCTAGTCAAACACTTTTAAAAGAACTATATAAACAATAATGTGGAGATTAATTCAACAAAATTTACATAACAAGTAAGGAAGTGCAGTACATATTTATATTTATGAAAAATAAGTTTATTAATCAGTGACAACTTGATTTCATATGAGTACCAAAAATATCTTAGGTATTACAATTAGGCCCTACTTTGCTATAGAGAAACTACTATAAAACTTAGGACCCTTCTGTTTATTTCCAAAAATACTTCTGTTTGTTAGGAAAGGGACAAACGGACTAGTAACATAAATTATAGATGGTTTTTCACAACCTTCATAAGATTTCCATAGATAGTGATGATTTATTTTTTTATAGATAATGATTCTTCAGAGCACTTGTGTTTGTAGTTAATAGAATCAGCCTTGGAGAAAGTTATTGTTGGTATTTTACTAATATTTGTCAAGTAAGACATGTGTTTTTCTCTCTAGTGATAGATTGTTATGATGTGTTGATTTGTGAGTTCTGATATTGTCCCTTTATGTTTCAGCTATGAACATATTTTATGTTCATCATATCATGAACCATTTCCCCAGTAGTGGGGTGCAAGGAGGTGCAATTGCACCCCGTATCAGGAAAGAAAGTACATAGCTTTGCATGTATAGTTTATATTTTATATTGGTTAATAGTATGTGTAGATGCAAATGCACCCTCTCAAAAGCAGATGTACTTACCTGAAAATAATCCTGGTGGCGCCCATGACAAACAGTTAAATTTGGACTGAGAGCCACTGTTTTAATTATATCAGAAGAGTGTTATATCAGTCTGGCAAATCATAAGTGAAATGACTCATGAGCGTGATCAGTTGGGTTTTTCATATCGTTTAGCTATCGCAATGAATGTTACCAGGAAGAGTATCAGTAGCAGAGAAAGGGTGCATATATGGTCAGTATATATTTAGTTTTGTCAGAGTTATAAGTACATTGTGTGTTAGAAGTATACAGGTGACTTTGTGTTTAATAATATATGAATTTTGTTACATATTGTTTAATTAAATAAGAATGGAAGAACCTAGTAGTAGCAGGGAGAGTATAAATGTGAAAAGTTCTCGCCAACAGTTAGGACTTGAAGCTAAAAAAATAGTGTCTAATGTTTATGAGTATTTAAGAAAATATTGTCTCAGGCAGAGGCAATAAGTCATTGTGAATGTATGACAGGAGTATCATCATCCACTGTTTACAGGATTGTCCATTAAAAACAACACTTGGGAGAAATTAAGGTCTCACAGACACGTCTATGAGTTCGAAAACCAATTGAATTTAATGAACATAACATTTCAGAAATAAGATGTTCAGTTCATTCTGTTTATTTTAATAAACCAAACCTTTTCGGCAATAAAAACTAATGAAGTAATTCCCCAAATGAGTCATGAAACTTTGCTTAAGCAGTTACATAAATTGAATTTACTTCTGCTAAGTACAACAGGAATTTAATATTGATAGAGAAACCAGAAATCATTACATGGAGTCGCAACTATCTATGTAAAATGTCAATAGTTCCGTGAACAAAATATAAAAATCTATTATTTAGACGAAGCTTGGGTCAATGCTGGACATACTGTTAAAAATCTATGGACTGATACCACTGTAACAAGTAGTTGTCAAGCTTTTGTTAAAGGTCTATCTCAAGGATTCTGAGGACCGCCAGGTAAAGGAAAATGACTCATAGTGACCCATATTGGAAGTGACAGCAGCTTGCTAAAAGACTGGTTTAATTTTTTTTATAAAAAATCTAGTGCTCACCATGAGGACATGAATGGAGATTGTTTCAAACAGTGGTTTCAATATGTTCTGCAACGTGTTGAAGATAACTGTGTCATCGTTATGGACAATACATCATACCATTGAACGTTGGAATGAACAAATTCCCACTTCAAACAGTCAAAAGACTGGAATGCTAAAATGGCTGTGGGAAAAACATATTCTGTACTATGAGAATGCAGTTAGGGTAGAGTTGATGTGTTTAATCAAACAACATCGTCCAATCATATCGATTATGTAGTGAAGCATCTGCTAAATACTGCTATTGGTGAGGTTACGCCATTAGCATGGCAGAATGCTATTTTCCATGTACAGAAGGTCGAAAAACGAATGTGCGAGTTAGATGTTCATGTTGACACTATAATCAAACCCGCAGTGATTAAGTTAACAGGCAAAACAGCAGTGATAGTGAGAGTAATGGTAATCTCCCTTAAATAGACATATTAAGTTGTGAAAATTATTAATTGTCAGTACTATATAAAATGAAAATATTTTTGCTTGTAAAATGAAAATATTTTCTTCGTTGTGTGGTTGCAGCAATCTGCTAAGTCAGCTGTTAATTCATCTGTTGTGTCTTTGTTTAGCTGGGTAAACACATTTCGACATAATGTCGGGACATTGATTAATTCCGCCATTAAATAGACTAAATTGGTTATTTCACACTCAAGAGAATTAAATTTTTCTCAGAAATTAACTTTGAATCTTGATAATTGCGTTTCCTTCTGTTTACTGCCATCAACGCAACAAATAGAATCAATTGCAGGGAATAATATATTTGTAACAATATGATTCATGAATTGCATGACTCGATGTATAATTTCTTCCAAATAAACATGTTTTGGCATGTTTTTAGAAGACATTATGTACATACAGACCAAACAATGCTCTGTGGTTGCTAGTACTCTTACTATTGATAGACTAAATAATTGAATCTTTTGTCAACTATATACCATAGGTATATAGTTGACTTCTGCTAAGTTGACACATTATTAATCTGAATAAGAACTTATTTTATAAACTAGATCTAATGTATTATCTTTATTATTATAAGCAGAAATATAATATTCTACTTACTGTTACAATGTAAAGTGAATGCAAGGAAACATTATTTTCTTACACGCCGCCATTGATCGAATTCAAAATTTCATAGAATTCATGTAGAGCATGTGATTTCGGCTACATTTGACCATTTACGGTGCGTGATTTCTGATTTATAGTTTCATTTAATACATATTTGCCAAACTTTAGTGCTTTTTAGTTACTTTAAGCCTATATCCAGACAAGTTTTATAATAGTTTTATACATACTTAATGTGCTTTTGTTTTACAAATTTATATATCGACCCTCCCAACATAAATTGTCGTAACTCAAAATCGCTCATTCTGAAATAATTGTGTTTAAAAATAATTGTGCAAAGTGACGTTATGTAATTTTTTAATTATCACTACTACGTTTTCCATTTTTTCATTTAGTAATTATTTGTGCAATCAGAATTATTGCATACGAATATAAATTTCATAAAGATATTCGATTTTGGATTTTGAATGAGTTACTACAGTCTTCGTTGACAAAAATTTCATTTATAAAAACATACTACAATAATAAAACAAATAAGATTAACAAATATTTTATTTTTAGCAATGTGTTTATAATGACATTATGACACTAATCATAATAATAATTAATGTCTAATTGCTCAGTGCAATACACTGCTATTGTTCAGATTCGGAACCAGTTTCTTGATCTGTAGAGCACTCTGGTAGAATGTCTTCACTAGGCCGCAGGGAGCTATAAAACCTATGGTACATTCATGCAACCTCTTCTGTCCACTGCTGGACATAGGTCTCTCCCATTTTTCGCCACTCTTCACGGTTCTGTGCTTCTTGTTGCCATTTCTTGGATATTCGTCTAATGTTCTATGTAATATTCTATGCTGCATTTGTCTTCTCGTGGGCGCCAGTCAATTAGTTTTCTGGTCCATCTTGTGTCTTTCAGTCTCGCTATGTGTCCTGCCCAATTCCATTTCAGCTTGGCTATACGTTCGACGACATCACTGATACCTGTTCTTTTCCTTAAGTATTGATTCCTTATTTTGTCTTTTTTTGTCACGCCGAGAATTGATCTTTCCATGCGCCTTTGTGCCACTCGCATTTTTAGTGCTGTTGTTTTTTTTGTGAGAGTGAGAGTTTCTGCTCCGTATGTCATAATAGGAAGAACGCATTGGTCAAATGTCTTCCGTTTCATAGCTATCGGGATGTTGCTCTTAAAGATGTCTCTTAGTGAACCATACGCCGCCCAAGCAAGTGTTATTCGTCGTTGAAATTCGGAGGTCTAGTTGTCCTTGCCTATTCTGATTTCATGACCAAGATATAATATGCACTTTTCTGTCAATTCTACCAATTGATTTTGGATGATTAGGTGTTCGCTGGGAACTAAATTTGGAACCTAAAATAATTTAGGTGAGAGAGTGTCGCCCTGTCTCACACCTCGCTTGATACGAATTTCTCTGGTGGTATCATGTAGTTTTACACGCATTGTGGCGTTTTGATATGTTTGTACTAACTTTGTGATCCGGTAATCTATTCTACTATTGTTCAGAGCAGTTGGTACATTGCTGGTATCAAATTGGCTTTACATTAACCTAATAGACCATTTAATTTTTTACTGTTAATTGGTAAAAGACCTTGGTATAAACATGGTAGTTTATATTCTTAGGGTTTACGTAATTTTGATGTTGCGATGTCGAGTTCTTTGTAATTTTTTGCAAAACTGTAAGTAAAATAACCTTTATAAGGATTCTTCGGTTCGAAGTGAATTTCCCTAATTTTGCTTATTTTTACCACCTCCGCAGTGTTAGTTCTCTTCCAGTTCTGTTTCTTAACCTTGGTTTAAAACTAAAAAAGTCTTAAGGTAAAAGAAATAATAAATTAGACTTACTCACAATCAATTTAATTTAACTATCCAGACGACCGGTTTCGCTTTCGGTCGTCTGGATAGTTAAATTAAATTGATTGTGAGTAAGTCTAATTTATTATTTCTTTTACCTTTTGAAATGGACTCACACAAGCAACACATTCATGATTTAAAAAAAGTCTTCTTGAGATATTTCTTTCACTCTATACTGTGGGGAATTAACTTTTGCCATCTTTATGAGGCTAATCCACTGATCAGGTGTATAAATATTCGAATGTCGTTCCTTTGCAACTTCTATCACAGCGTGCATGCTGTCATTTTCGTTCTGGGTATTGACATCTTTCAGATTTCTAACAGCTTCTTTGTTTAAAACATGGCTAGTGTAATTTTCTTCCATTGATTGAGTTCTTTTCCCCGGATCTGTATTGTTATAAGCACTGCATACTGAACACTGATCTTTCTTAGGCTTGAAAAATGCAATGTTGAATTGTGACTTTAGAGTATCCCTGTATTGTCTAACTGTAGCGACGGCATCCCATTTTTTGAGTTTGGCGTATTCCACGTACATTCGGTCCATTACAGATATGTTTAAGCCCTCTTCTAAGTACATGCGTTTTGAGTTCTTCCATTGTTCTTCCTTGTATAATGAGAAGGTACCAGTGGAAATAATTTTATATGTTTTACAATATTCTTGATCTTGTGAGGTCTAGTATTATGTTTTCCTCTCTTATTTGCTTCTATGGTACCAGCTTCACTAATTTTTTATTCAATGGAGTGCTAACAAAAGTTTCAGACATCGCAAGCGTATTCACGAACATTGTCTTGCAAATTTGTTTCTCGACATTACCAATAATAAAAAAAATTCGTCAAAAATTGCTTGTCTTGTTTCAAAATTTAATATGCTATTACATAATTTATATCTGCAACTATCCTTACAAGGAACCTTCATCTTCTTTGCAGATATAAACCTATCTTTGCGGTTCTTATGTTCCAGACCGCTATTAAGTTCTCTTTTGACTTTTTTGTCAATCCATTCGTTGTCATTTCCAACTCGTTTTCTTTCTATCTTAACCTTTTCTGTCATTTTTCGCTTTCTTTTTGATGATAGTCTGTCCAATGACACATTAGTTCTCTTGTTATCAGATAGATTCAAATTTTCGTTTTCGGCTTCTGATCCTGAGGGAACCTAGTTCGGATCATCATCGGAGTAATCAGAAGGAAATATATTGGTGTCAATGTCAACGGTATGATTGTCGTCGTTACTTTCATTTTCGTTGTCTAAAACAAAAAAAAAATAACATAAAAAAATTAAATTAAAAAAAAAAGAAACGTTTAAATGATTAAATACCTAGATTGTTTCTTGATCTTGAGGGAACACAGTTTGAATCATCATCGGAGTAATCAGAAGGAAATATATTGGTATCAATGCCAACGGTATGATTGTTGTCGTTACTTTCATTTTCGTTGTCTAAAACAAAAAAAAAATAAAAAAATTTAAATGAAAAAAAAAAAACAATAAACGTTTAAATGATTAAATTCCTAGATTGTTCCTTGAAATTATCTTTTTTACTGTCTATGCTATGTAGAACATTCATATTTTAAGCAGATATTCAAATAAATATAATGACAGCAACTTGCCTGATGCTATTTGTGTATTATTATTATCAAGTAATCTCAAAATTCGTTTATTTCTCTGCGACATTATTATAAATTATTATTATAACTATAAACAAGGTTCTCTTTAGTACTTCATCTAATGTTAAACGACATTTAACATAACCTTTAATTTTATTCGCTTGAAACATATAGCCGTATATCGGTCCCTTCTCACAAATTTACAGCGAATACCATAGTATCTCCATAATACTACGTTCTTCGCGGTAAAGTACAGAGAACATTGATATACATTTAAATTAATGTATATTGTGTTGTCTATATTACGATTTGAGTTATTATAGTATTCTCTGGAAGAAATTTCGGTATCATGAAATCTGTTTATGCCAATATCTCAAAATTGAAAAAAAATGAGTTTTCATTGGGAGGGTCGATATCTTGTTTTTGTACTAGTTGCTTTTTTCGTCATGTGTATATATAAATTTTTAATTCTAATTTTGTTTTGAGGGGCTAGATTGGGGAGATACTCTTTTCTCTCAGCAGCAAGACAATCTTTTCTATCTTTGTTGTCATGCTCTATCTTCTTGATTTGAGCATTTTACTGCTAAAGTGAAATTGGCCATCTGTAAACATAGTGGATCTGTCAGTCAATATCTCTTTCTAATATATTTTTACTCTCTTGCCATTTGTTGGAAATGATTATTTTCTGTTTAATAACATTATCTTATTATGTTTATACATTATGTTTTCAGATTAATTCCGATTCTATATATATATATATATATATATATATATATATATATATATATATATATATATATATATATATATATATATATATATATATATTTAGTGTTAAAATAGTAACCAGAAAA